>NW_020664440.1:30234965-30328139 GCF_002925995.2 Terrapene triunguis
CCCCCCCCCCCGGGACCCCTGCCCCTTCCCTTCCCTTCTCCCTGACCATCCCCGGAACCCTCACCCCTATTCAACGCCCCTGTTCCCTGCCCTTTGACCACCCCCACCCCTATCCACACCCCCGGCCCCTGTCCACTCAACCCCCTGCCCCTGCTCCCTGCCCCCTTACCGCGCTGCCTGGAGCACCAGTGACTGGCGGCACGGCTGCACCAGGACAGGCAGCCGTGCCGCCCAGCTGGAGACAGCCACGCACCATACAGCACAGAGCACCGGGTCAGGCTGGGCTCTGCAGCTGTGCTACCCCAGGAGCTTGCTGCCCAGAGCATTGCGGCGGGGCGAGCTGAGGCTGCGGGGGAGGAGGGACAGCAGGGGAGGGGCCGGGGGCTAGCCTCCTGGGGCAGGAGCTATGGGGCCGGGCAGAATGGTCCCGCGGGCTGGATGTGGCCCGCGGGCCGTAGTTTGCCCACCTCTGGTCTAGACCATATTCCCCTCCCATAGCCAAAAATAGAACCCAGGCATCCTGATTCCCAGCCTGCTACTCTAACCCCTAGACCAACATGCTCTTTTGGAACTAGGAACATTCACTGTTACAGACTAGAGACCGAATGGCTAGGAAGCAGTTCTGCAGAAAAGAACCTAGGGGTTACAGTGGATGAGAAGCTGGATATGAGTCAACAGTGTGCCCTTGTTGCCAAGAAGGCTAATGGCATTTTGGGCTGTATAAGTAGGGGCATTGCCAGCAGATCGAGGGACGTGATCATTCCCCTCTATTCGACATTGGTGAGGCCTCATCTGGAGTACTGTGTCCAGTTTTGGGCCCCACACTACAAGAAGGATGTGGAAAAATTGGAAAGAGTCCAGCAGAGAGCAACAAAAATGATTAGGGGGCTGGAGCACATGACTTATGAGGAGAGGCTGAGGGAACTGTGATTGTTTAGTCTGCAGAAGAGAAGAATGAGGGGGGATTTGATAGCTGCTTTCAACTACCTGAAAGGGGGTTCCGAAGAGGATGGATCTAGACTGTTCTCTGTGGTACCAGATGACAGAACAAGGAGTAATGGTCTCAAGTTGCAGTGGGGGAGGTTTAGGTTGGATATTAGGAAAAACTTTTTCACTAGGAGGGTGGTGAAGCACTGGAATGGGTTACCTAGGGAGGTGGTGGAATCTTCTTCCTTAGAGGTTTTTAAGGTCAGGCTTGACAAAGTCCTAGCTGGGATGATTTAGTTGGGCATTGGTCCTACTTTGAGCAGGGGGTTGGACTAGATGACCTCCTGAAGTCCCTTCCAACCCGGATATTCTATGAACAGAACCCAGGAGTCCTGACCCTCAGCCCCACCACTAGATATCATTCCCTTCCAAAGCTAGAAAGAGAAACTCAGGAGCCTTGATCTGTAGTCCCCTGCTGTAACCACTGAGAAATATACCCTCTTCCAAAGGCATCAATGGGACTCAGGAGTCCTGCCCCCTACCATCCAGACCCTTTAACTCCAGTAAACCCTGCTCTGCACCCATCCTCCTTCATAACATCTCCATTTTTCTATCTGGTTTTATCAGCACTGGCAGCTGGATTGGGGCCAAAGTCTGACTCTTTCAGTTCTGAAATGCATTCCAGATGAAATCTAAACAAACACAAATAACAAAGAACATGCTTCCCCAGATTGCTGGGGGAAAACAGTTAAATAAACCACTGGCAGAGGAAACCTCAAACATTTCCTCCCATCACTAACTTCTGACCCTACGCCTGCAGTGGGTGGAGCAGGTTTTTATTTTGGGCTCCAGATGGGAAACATTAAATCAAATCTGATCTTCAGGCTGGGCTGGATCAAGGCACAGAGCTACAGGCCCATGTCACCCCTCCCTCGATGGCTGGGGCATGGGGGAAGAGGGACACCTGTTGCAGCTCCTGCTACTCCTAAGGGCAGAACAGTGGGGGCCACATGTTGTGGTATGCCCATAGGGTGACCAGATGACAGGAAGAAAATATCGGGACACAAGTATGGGGGGGGTGTCACCGGCGGAGCAAAAAGAAGGCGAGGGGTGCCCGGGGAACGGAAAAAAAAAAAAAAAAAGTGGAGTGCAGCGTCCTGACCGAAGATCAATCGGGACACGGGACAAACGCCTAAATATAGTGACGGTCCCAATTTTATCGGGACGTCTGGTCACCCTATATGCCCAGGATGACACATTGCCTTAATCCAGTCCTGGTGCTGGGAGCTTTAAGCAGCAAAATCTACTGCCACTGTGTTCCAGTAGGAGTCCTATGAGGTCACCTCACCTGTGTCCTGCCAGGCCAGGTGTGTGATCATTACCAACCACTTGAAGGAGCAGGATGCACTGGGGAGAGGTTTTATACTAAAATCCTACATTACCAAGTGTTGTCTCACGGCTGATTCCCATGTGCATGGCTGGCTGGCAGCTTTTTGCATCACATCATTATTATTCATGAGACACAGCCCCATAAAACATACAACATTGGACACAAGACAGCAAAACTCAGAAGGGGAGATGGCCCTGAAGTGGGTCTTGGAAGATGTGGGTTCAATTCCCAGCTCTGCCAGAGACTCCTCAGGTGACTTTGATTAAGTAATTTAACCTCAGTGTTCCCACCTGAAAATGGGATAGCAATCCTGCCTTTGTCTATTTGGATTGCAAGCTCTTTAAGTCAGCAACCGTCTCTTACTATGTCTGTACAGTGCCTAGCCCCAGAGAAGTCCTGATCTTGGTTAGAGCCGCTGAGTCCCAGTCCAGTCCAGTGCCTTACCCACAGGACTGTCATTCCTCCCAGCTGATATACTGCTAGATTAACCCCTCTTACTTCTGAGCAGGGTCAAACCTCCTGGTGGTCGAAATGCCACCCCCTCGCCTACACTAGTGCTCCAAAAATTGCAGCTGATGGGAGATTTCCTGGGGCAGACCCAGCCACCAAAGCGATCCTGCACCCTCACAGTCCGTGTAGAGAGCTAGGGAAATGAAGTAATCCCATGCAGGCACGGAGTGAGCTTAAAAGGGAAGGATGACTGGGATGGAAAGGAATCTGGAGACATCCTTTTCAGAGGGGGCAGAAGGGAGAATCCCTATAAGGGAGGGGAATCAGATTTCCACTCTGAGACTTGGTGATTAGAGACAACGCTTGGGCTCATTATAAATGCAGAAAAATGAAGAATCAGCAGAAGAGGAAGCAGCGCTGGGTTCACGCCTGGGAGTAGGAGAGAAGTCGAACGCTTGCTTCTTACTAATGAGTTGTTCTAGTTGTTCTAGTAAAAATATGACAACTTGCTAGGTAGTGGCTAGCTTATTGTATGCTGCAGATGGGACTTGACGACTCTTACAAGCCGCTGCATTACTGACAATGCTTGGTGTATGCAGCAGAAGTACTGTTATGACAGCACAAAAGCCCCAATTGAGATCAGGGCTCCGTTCTGCAAGGTGCTGTACAGAAACATAGGGAGAGACACTCCCGGAGCCAAAAAGCTCACAGTCTAAATAGACAAGGCAGAATTATTATCCCCATTTCACAGATAAGGGAGGTGAGTCCCAGAGAGAAAGTCGGTCTTGGGTTTTAAAAGGCCCATTTGGGAGTTAGCCACACAGCTCCCACTGAATTAAGTGACTTGGCCAAGGTCACACATAGAGGCTGTGGCAGAGTGAGAAATGAACAGAGATCTCCTGAAGCCCAGCCAAGTGCCTTGACCACAAGACCCCGCTTCTTCCCTGAAGTTAAATGGAAGTTAGGTACATCCCTCCAGCTTTTGCCAAGCCATGACCACAGTGGCACAGAGGTGAGCTAGGAAAAGCTCATTTATATGGAGAGAAGAGTTCTGACTCAGTGATGATGAAAGGGAGGCTGCTTCCAGCAAGTTTTACATCTAGCAGTTCCCTTCCAGCCCAAACCATGGACTTCTAGCCCTGCTAGCGACAGCTCTGCGAGTACGCAACCCACTTCAAAGGCGGACGAGCTTTAATCACTGCTGGCAGCAACCACAGGCGCCAACCGCGGCAGCAAATAGCTCTAGAATCCTCTCCAAGGCTGCTCTCAGAAAACCATGTTTACTAATTAAACTAATCGGACATGGCCACAGCAAAGCTGCCGGCTCCATTGATAATTTTCAGTCCTCTCCTTCCCCTGTGCCCTTATTACTATTCATCACATTTATTATGGAGGTCCCTAGGGACCGACTGAGAATGGGGCCCCATTGCGCTAGGCACCGCAGTAGACAGCCCCTGCCTGGAAAAGCTCACTGTCTAATAGACTATGCTTTAGCTTTTTGCCCTTGCTTTCCATGAGCTGCAGGTAGTCCTAATCTGGAAGCTTTTTAAAGCTCTCACATTTCCCTCTTTGTGATTTGTATGCTACAACAGAGATCAGGGTCCTATCATAAGAGACAGTGCCCCAGAGAGCATCTAGTCTAAACAGACAAGACAAAGAATGGGAGGGGAAACCAAGGCAGAGAAGTGACTTGTCTAAGGTCACAGAGCAGAGTCAGGAACAGAACCCAGGTCTCCTGAGTCATTGCCTTAGCCACTCTGCCACACTGCCTCCTATATCGCTTTGCCTTAATTGTCGTGTCTTTCAGGGCACCAGTTATTGTTTAAAGAAAATTAGTTGGTGAATTTTTCTGCGTTGTTGAACTGTGTATTTATTTAAAAGGGCACTTCAGCAGTAAGAGCTGTCTGTTCTAATATCAGCCTCACAAGAAGGTTGTGAAGGGCTTCATCCATTCATGTTTACCTAGGTATTTCAGGTTTTAATAACTCATGATTTTATCATGCATCTGATGGTATTTGACTTAAGGAGGAGGCAGTGTGGCTTAGTGGATAAAGCACTGGACTTTAATTCAGGAAATTTGTTCTCTAGGTCCAGCCCTGCCATTAGCCAACTGGTGACCTTGAACAAGTTATTTCACCTTTCTCTGTCTCAGTTTCCCCATCTGTAAAAATGGGAATAAGGATACTGATCTCCTTTGTAAAGGGCTTTGCAATCTACTAATAAGAGCTACATATCATTACATTACTTACAGCCCCAGCTTGTGGAGATTAAATCTTATGTGGGAATCTCAGTTTTCATTTACAAAAGAAGTATGTTTCTTGCCTTCATAGCTGTGGAGAAAAGCCTGGAAATGTAACCTGACTGCACCTTAATGGCTCAAATAAAAATAACCAATTATGTAAAAAATAAAAACTCCTTGTTTTTGAGCCAGTCTCATAATTCGAGATCCTAGGATGGAATGTGCTACAAAAGTGTAGTATATTGTTAATAGCCTAATATTATACTCATAACATTCATCTAAATAGCATTGGTGTTGGTTCTGCTAGCATCCTCTGTGATAAGTGAATGGACTAACACAGACAGGCAATGACATCAGAGTTGCCATGGCTGCTAAATGACAGCCACCAAGGCAGCAGCTAGTGGTAGATCCATTTTCTCCCTTAAAAACACCAACTCCAGTTACATGAAGGCAACTGCTCAAAGGACAGCAGATCTCAAGGGGTCATGAGTAAAACTTGAAATCAGGGAGGAGAAGCACAATGAAACCGTTCCTCCAGGGAAGCCAGCCAGTCCTCCCCACCACTGTCCGTTAGCAAACCCGCCAGACATTCCAAACAAATTGCAAGTCAGAACCACAGTGCTTTGTTACTTGGGACAGACAATGTTCAGTTTGAG
This sequence comes from Terrapene triunguis, assembly GCF_002925995.2. Taxonomy (NCBI): domain Eukaryota; kingdom Metazoa; phylum Chordata; order Testudines; family Emydidae; genus Terrapene; species Terrapene triunguis. The sequence continues at coordinate 30,240,628 of NW_020664440.1, forward strand.
GTGGTTTGCTAAGTAAAGGTTCCAAGCTGGGATGACAGGCTAGGGGTTTCTGTCTACGCAGGGTATCTACCAATTTAGGACTCCTATGCTAACAATCCAGAAGAATCAAAGTCACCAAATCCCTACATAAACAATTTTACAACAAACCTCTCGTGTTATTTTGACCGGGGTCAGATCAATACATTACACATAAATAATTCCTTTCCGAAGTACGAACCGCCACCTCAACTCAGCCCCCTTTCCCAGCTTTGCTGTTCAAATCCCATCACACAGGAACCCCAGCCCTTGATTGGATTTCGGGCTATTGGAATTCTCCCCACATAGCAGCTAACAGCCCGGGAACAAAAGCAACACTCAGTTCAAAGTGTGTGGGACCATCACTGGCTGCTCAGCGCTACATCTAAACTCTGCTTGAATGAGTGATCTGGAGGGTGGGGGCAGGGGCAATAGGGAGGGGGTGGCCTATTCTTCCTCTCTAATTGCTGTCCCTCTCATTCAAGAATTCTGAATGGTAATTTTATAGAAACTTCTTGATTGTTTTGCTTCTCTTCTAGGACATTGAAGCAGCTAAACAACACTCAGCTCCGCAAACTAGGCTTGATCGACTCATCCTTGAATCTACAGTGATAGTCTGTTTCAGTTATTATCATATTTATATGTTACATGTTTAATTGGCGGGGGGGGGGAATTCAAAGCACTTTAGAAAGGTATTGTTGTTTGTATTGCAATAGGACTTAGAGGCCCTAAATGAGGTCAGAACACCAAAGATTCATAGATTTAAGTCCAGAAGGGACCATTAGATCATCTAGTCTCACCTCCTGCATAATACAGGCCAGAAGATTTCATTCCAGTTACAACTGCATTGAACCCAATTACTTGTGTTTGGCTAAGCCATGCTGCCAAACTTTGTTGGTTCACACCTTAAAAACCGGTTGTGAAGTAAAGAGATGGAACATCAAGTTCCTGTACTACAGTATGGAAACCTTTGGATTAAAGCATATCGTCTAGGAAGGCATCCAAGGCTAGCTTTGGAGACTTCAAAGGTTGGCGAATCCACCACTTCCCTCAGTAAACTGTCCCAATGGTTAATTGTCCTCACTGTTAAAAATTAGTACCTTATTTCCATTTGTGCTAGGCACTGCACATACTCAGAGACAGAGACGGTCCCTGTCCCAAAGATCCTTCAGTCTAAATAAAGGAAGGATTATTATGCCCATTTTACAGATGGGGGCTGAAACTCAGAGATTTAGTCCCAGTCTACACCAAAAAGTTGGACCGCTTTAGCTATCACTATATTTAAAATGGTACAACCTGCCCCCACCCTCCCAGTGTAGAGACAGTTGTATCAGTATAAAGGTGCTTATAGCAGTATAGCTTATTCCCATATAAAAAGGGGAATAAGCTATTCCAGCACAAGGCACCTTTATATTAATACATCTGTATCCATACTAGGGTTTGTAGCAGTATAACTATTGCACTAAAAATAAAATAAAATAAATCACCCCCCTAACCACCATAGTAAGACAGGAACAAAATTTGTGAATAGATCAGGCCCAAGTAACTCGGCTCTTTAGGCATTCTTCTTTATAGCCCCTTTGTGAGGAAGCATCATTATCCCCTTTTTACAGGAGGGAAACTGAGGCACAGCACCATCTAGCATCCAGGGTCACGAAGCAGAGCTGAGATCAGACTCCGAGAGTCCTGAAATCCACAGTCTGATTTTCCCATGCCCAGTGGACTTTCAAAAAGAGGGGCAGAATATAACTAAGGGCCAGATCCTCAGCTGGTGTAAACCAGGGTAGCCCACTGATGTTCAAAGAGCTCTATTTACATTAGCGGAAGATCTGGCCCTGAGATTTTTGTTATGCCTGTTTCAGTTCAGAGAGACAGAAACATCTCCCCAAATAGCTGGGCTGCTGGGACAACACAAAGCACTGAGGAACTAGACCGAGAATATTAAGCAAGTGAAGCAGACACTGTGAAGATACAGCATTTGCCACTTATTAGTTCCAGCGGTAAGCAGGACGGAGTGGAAGTTTCCCAGTGTGGGCTCAGTTTGCTCACTGGTTCTGTGATAGGCCGCATTTGCTCCTGCAGCAGAGTTTGAATTTGAAAAGTCTTCTCTAAGCGCCCTGTTTGTTCCCCCACCAATTACATTCAAACTGGTCTCCAGGCAACGGGCCTCAACTCTCGTTAGTCCAAAGACTGGAGCACTCTGAGAAAGGATTACGATGGCTTTATAGCCACACACCACTACTAAGAGCTATCCACAGAAAACACGGCCTAGAACAGCAGAATTAATGTTGTCACGGATTGCAGCCCCTCCGATAAGTAGCATGGGTAGCATGCAAACATCATCCAGCCAATTAATTGCTTTACTATGCATGTCAAGGCCACCACGCCTGGCTTCTCAAGATCCCTTCAGGCTAATAGCCTTTCAGCAAATGCAAACATTGTGCAAGTAAGATGCTGGTCTGACTGCTTATGTACTAATTATTCATAGAGGTACCAACTGAGATCAGGGCCCCATTGTGCTAGGTCAGGGGTCGGCAACCTTTCAGAAGTGGTGTGCCGATTCTTCATTTATTCACTTTAAATTAAGGTTTCGCGTGCCAGTAATACATTTTAATGTTTTTAGAATATCTCTTTCTATAAGTCTATAATATATAACTGAACTATTGTTGTTTGTAAAGAAATAAGGTTTTTTAAATGTTTAAGAAACTTCATTTAAAAATAAATTAAAATGCAGGGACCCCTGGACCGGTGGCCAGGACCCGGGCAGTGTGAGTGCCACTGAAAATCAGCTTGCATGCCGCCTTCGGCACGCATGCCATAGGTTGCCTACCCCTGTGCTAGGTGATGTGCATATATAATGGGAGAGTCCCTGCCCCAAACCATGTACAATTTATAAAGTAGATGAAATAGACAAGTCACAATGTCTCTATGGTTCAGTATCCCCCTCTATGACATAGGAATAATAGCCTTGCCCTGCCTCACAAGGGGGTTGTAAGAATAAATGCACTGAAGATTGCAAGGTGCTCAGCTACTCTGGTAATGGGGGCCATAAGCACCTAAGATAGATAGAATAGCAATTAGTGTTTTTCCTAGAGTACATGGCCAGAATGGACCACTGTGATCATGTATTATATGCAGGAGGTCAGACCACAGAACTTCCCCACAATCATTCCTAGAGCAGATCTTTTAAAACATCCAATCTTGATTTAAAAATTGTCAGCGATGGAAAATCCCCCGCTGGGAAGCTGTTCCGATGGTTAATTGCTCTGTTAAAAAATTACACCTTATTTCCAGTCTGAATTTGTGTTGCTTCAACCTCCAGACATTGGATTGGGTTATATCTGTGTCTGCTCGATTGAGGAGTCCATTATTAAATATTTGTTCCCCACGTCCATACTTAGAGCCTGTAATCAAGTCACCCTTTAACCTTCTCTTTGTTGAGAATTATGATTAAGGCCTGGGATGGGGACTCAGGAGCTGCTATCATCACTGTGTGACTTTGGGGAAGGCACTTCATCTCTTTGTGACTCAGTTCTCCATCTGTAAATTAGGGATAATCCAGTTTCTTTGCCTACTTAGACTGAATATCTTCAGGCAAGGGACTGTTTCTTCCTCTGTGTTGGTGCATCATCAGGCACTACTATGATACAAACAATAATAAAAAGTTGTAAGGGGGCCTTCCAAAAACAGGACCATGTGCCTTGAGTTTACATTAGAGTTAGAAATCAGCACTCCAGCTGCAGGTAAGATCTCCCAGCAACCCTAGGTAAAAGCAGTTAATCATTTCAGCTTAGAGAGACAAGGTAGATGAGGTAACTTTTTTAATGGACCAACTTCTGTTGATGAGACAAGCTTTGGAGTTACACAGAGCTCTTCTGCAGCATAGGGACATTCTAATGCATTGACCCTGCCTGCCCACTCTGCAGGACCCCAAATGGCTTTACTTAGGTAACTTCCACTTTGCAGCATCTGCACTTGGCCAGCCCAACATTTGCCACTAGCATCAGTGCCACCAAAAACATAGGGCTGCGGCGTGAGCAGATTATCAACCTCATAGAGAAAACCATGCTGCTCTGTGCATTTGGGAGTTGTACTTGTGTTGGGGGAGGGGATCCAGTCTAGAGTAAGTGGGGGAAAGAATAGGGAGACAGTTTACACAGAACCCAAGCATTGGGAAAGATTAGAGGCTGCCTATAAGTCACTCTGAGCTGCTAGTAGATTCCTAATAGTGGAGGTAAAATAGGTGCTTGTTGTGTGTGTTAGAGAGAGAGCTCCATGCACATACACACACTGATCGATAGGATTTTAAAGTTACACATAGATCATATGGCCCACTATTACCAGTCGAGTCCTGTTTTTTCACATGAAAGAGGCCCAAATCAGGCCAGATTTAGGAGCAATGACTGCACAATGTTCAACACTTGGAAGCTCAGACAGCTAGACATATATTTGTGCCAGTACCTTGGCATCAAGGAAAAATAATTTCAGCAAGAGAAAGGAATAGCATGTAGTTAAAGCATTCGGCTGAAACTCAGGAAAATCTGGGTCCTTATTCTGCCAGAAAATTCCTGTGTAACCTTAGCCAAGTCCCCTCTGGTCTGTACCTCAGATTCTCCATTTATACATTGAGAATAGTAACCCTTCCTTTGCTTGTCTTGTCTGTTTAGGCAGCAAGCTCTTTGGGGCAGGGATTCTCTCTCACTATGGGTCCGAACACAGCAATGAGTTTCCCATTTTGGCTAGGGCTTCTAGCTGCTTCTGCAACATAATAAAAATAAATGGGAGGTAGGATTGAAATGATTCACATACAGTAGATTATATAGTACCAGCTCAGACGCCTCCTAGTGAAGATCCAAGTGTCTCAGTCCAATGGGATATCAGTATTTTGATTAACGTATAATAGAAATGCAGATCATATGGCACTTAACCACCCACACAAGCCAGTTTACAGCAATCCAAGTCCAAACAAAGACCTTTGGAATTAACCAGTGCAATGATCAGAGTTTAAATTCCTCCAGTTGATAGTTGCGTGGAAGAATTGCAAAAAATGTTAAAAAAAAAAAAAAAAAAAACCCATAGACTGCTTTAAACTGAGAATTGTCCACAGGTTTGGACAAGTAACACCTGCCTTTCCAAGTCAAACAGGCCTAGCAATGCTGCTGCAATGCATACATTACATAAAATATGATGGACCCCACAGGGCTATCCGAGGAAAGAGAGCCTGGATGTAATGTAGAAAAAGCAAGGTTACTTTCCCAGCTCAGTGGGGATCAATTTAATTTTCGTTTGCTGTAATTTTATGATGCCAGAGATTGAAACAGATCATCCTGCTTGGTTCCAAGCAGAGGTCCAGGAAGTGTGGATATTACCTAAGAGAGGCAGAGCGATATAATGGATAAGGGAATGGAATGAGATTCAGGTGAACTGGGTTCTCTTCCTGGCTCTGCTACGTGCTGTGTGAACTTGGGTAAATCACAATCTACCCTGTGTTTCAATTCCCTATCTGTGAAATGGGGAGATGACTGTGATGCACTCTGGTGCTGAGGGCCATATTATCTAATAAGATAGACAAAAACCTAGCATGACCACCAGCAGGATCTGAAAATAGAACATCCAGCTCACCTTGAGCAGAAGCCTCTGCTGATACTGACGAAACTAAAGGGACAGCCTGGAAAGAGAGCTGAAAGCATGAACTTTTAGAAAACTCAGGGTGTATTTTAAATTGCAGTTCACTCTGATGAGCTGACAACTTTCCCCTTGGCAAATTACAATAGAAGACAAGCTGATCCAAGTCAGGGCTCTCGGTACACATTTGCATTGACAAGGTTTGCATTCCTGATTGCAACAGGCCAAAGAGCCTTAAAACACTCTAATACAATGTCTGATTTGCGACAAAAAAAATCTATGCAAAAGATTCTCGAAAGCAGCAGTCCTGAGAGAAGGGAAGGCCCCTTTGCCAGATCATCCTTGCATCTTTTGACCAAATCTAACAGATGTCCAACCAGGCTGGATTTGAACCCCTACTGAACTCAAGGCCAGCATCTCTGTTTTAAGGGTTGGGTGCAGAGAGAGTCTGTTTAGATTTTGACAACTTGGGCAGCAATGCAGGGACTCTTTCGCTCTTCCTCTGTATCCTGCCTCTGTATGTACAGACGGCTGTAGGTCCCCCCAACCTGGCCTTTGGTGAGCCGTCCTGGGTTCACACACACACAGCCTAAGATGTCCTGTGGAAAGATAGGGAGCGCATATTAAAATGACTATAGAGCAGGTAAGAATTCAGGCACAAGCAATCACAGCCGGTTTCAAAGCTATTGGTTTGTTTGAAATGGTTTCCAGTAGGGCTGTCAAGCGATTAAACAAATTAATTATGATTAATTGCATGATTCATCGCATTGTTAAACAATAGGATACCATTTATTTAAATAGTTTGGGATATTTTCTATATTTTCAAATATATTGATTTCAATTACAGAGCATACAGTGCTCACTTTATATTTATTTTTGATTACAAATAGTTGCACTGTAAAAAACAAAAATAGTATTTTTAATTAACCTAAGTACTGTAATCTCTTTATCATGAAAGTTGAACTTACAAATGTAGAATTATGTACAAAAAATAACTGCATTCAAAAATAAAACAATGTAAAACTTTAGAGCCCACAAGTCCACTCAGTTCTACTTCTTGTTCAGCCAATCGCTCAGACAAACAAGTCTGTTTACATTTGCAGGAGATAATGCCTCCTGCTTCTTGTTTACAATGTCACTTGAAAGTAAGAACAGGCATTCACATGGCACTGTTGTAGCTGGCATCGCAAGATATTTATGTGCCAGATGCACTAAAGATTCATATGTCCCTTCATGCTTCAATCACCATTCCAGAGGACATGCGTCCATGCTGATAGTGGGTTCTGCTCGATAACCATCCAAAGTTCATTTTCATCATCTGAGTCAAATGCCACCAGCAGAAGGTTGATTTTCCTTTTTGGCGGTTTAGGTTCTGTAGTTTCTGCATCAGAGTGTTGCTCTTTTAAGAGTTCTGAAAGCATGCTCCACACTTCGTCCCTCTCAGATTTTGGAAGGCACTTCAGATTCTTAAACCTTGGGTCGAGTGCTGTAGCTATCTTTAGAAATCTCACATTGATACCTTTTTTGTGTTTTGTCAAATCTGCAGTGAAAGTGTTCTTAAAACGAACAACATGTGCTGGGTTATCATCCAAGACTGCTATAACATGAAATATATGGCAGAATGCGGGTAAAACAGAGTAGGAGACCTACAATTCTCCCCCAAGGAGTTCAGCCACAAATTTAATTAATGCATTATTTTTTTAATGATCATCATCAGCATGGAAGCATGTCCTCTGGAATGGTGGCCGAAGCATGAAGGGGCATATGAATGTTTAGCATATCTGGCACATAAATACCTTGCAATGCTGGCTACAAGAGTCCCATGCGAACGCCTGTTCTCACTTTCAGGTGACATTATAAATAAAAAGTGGGCAGCATTATCTCCCATAAATGTAAACAAACTTGTTTGTCTTAGCGATTGACTCAACAAAAAGTAGGACTGAGTAGACTTGTAGGCTCTAAAGTTTTACATTGCTTTGTTTTTGAGTGCAGTTATGTAACAAAAATAATAATAAAAAAAAAAATCTACATTTGTAAGTTGCACTTTCACCATAAAGAGATTGCACTACAGTACTCATATGAGGTGAATTGAAAAATACTATTTATTTTGTTTGCCATTTTTACAGTGCAAATATTTGTAATAAAAAACCCAATATAAAGTGAGCAGTCTACTTTGTATACTGCATTGTAATTGAAATCAATATATTTGAAAATGTAGAAAAAATCCAAAATATTTAATAAAATTAAATTGGTATTTATTGTTTAACAGTGTGATTAAAACTGTGATTAATTTTTTTAATTGCGATTAATTTTTTTGAGTTAATCACGTGAGTTAACTGCGATTAATCAACAGCCCTAGTTTCCACCTCTTCAGGTGCTACAGAAATATAAATAAATTATAATAGTAAAAGCCCCAACTGAGAGTGGGGCCCCATTGTGCCGAGTGCTGCAGAGACATGTAGCGAGAAACAGTCCCTGCCCCAAAGAGCTCACAGTCTAAATAAAAGATGGGAGATGAAACAGAGGGGGGGAAAATGACTTGCCTGTTATCAGTGAGTCAGTAGCAGAGCCAGGAATAGAACCCGGGGCTCCTGATTCAAGATCCTATCCACTAAACTATAGTGCCTGGGCTGCTGCATTCCACTGATATTTTGACAATTTTAGCCCTACAGCAGCTGCAAACCACAAGGCTGAGTTTGTGCTTTTAACAGCTCTAGAAACAGACATTGCCAGACTGGATCAAGATCAGTGTATCCATCTAGCCCAGTATCCAATCTCTGACAGTGCAAATACCAAATGCTTCAGAGAAAGGTGAAAGAAACCCTGTAGTTAAGGTATAAGCTGTCCATAAGGGGAGTTAGAGATTGTTTTATGTTCTGCTGCAGGAGGTTTACTATCCCTTCCAAAACTCTTGGTTATGTTTTGATCCTTACTAGAGTAACTCTAGAGATTCCCATTATCCACATAAATGCCCTAATCCGTTTGGAATCCTGCTAAGCTCTTTAACCTCTCTACAGGTTAATTTCAGTGGCAAGGAGACAACAAGGCTCTCATTGCTCCCACTGTAACTCCTTAAAAGTTACTCCACATCCTCAAGAACATTTACACTGAAGACTAGGGATTCTGCTGTGACATCTAACCCCTTGCCTACAATGAGAGAAGGAGTTGCAGTAATAAATAGTTTCTCTCAGCTAGGGATGGGAAAAAAAACTAGCTCGCCAAATGAAAGAGGAAGATCAGCGTGGGCCCAGCCTTCACTATCTGAAACATGGGGAAGTCCAGTCATGCCGATTAGTTGAGTAAAATTTTCAAAAGCAATTAAATAATTTAGGAGCTTAAAACCCATTTTTCAAGTGACTTAGACACTTCAGTGTCCTGGAGACTTCTGAAAACCAATGCAATTTCGGCACCTTTGTCACTTCTGAAAATGGATCGTAGGCACTGTTGAAAATTTTATCCAATGTTTGTGGTATTGAGAGCACAGAAATGGCATTAACAGAGCAGAGCCCCATTCCTACCACTCATCTTGCTCTTCCCGTAGGCTGAGTTCTATACTGAGGCTGGGAGTCTCAAAAGCAGCCACTTCCCACTGAATTCCAGCGAGTGATGTGTGCCTAACTCCTTAGGCACCACTGAAAATCCCAGACAAAATGTTTACACGCTCCCGGCTTACCTTAACAAAATATCTCAGCTCAGATGGAACAACGAGGACATCCGGGGTGACTGGCAAAGGCACGTAATTATAGAAGTTCTCATAATCGACGTTCATCTCTTCCGAGGGAGGGTAGAGTGGGTAATAACTGCATGGATCAATATTAATTATTGATAACACTTAAATACAGCCACCTTTGCTCTGTCCTCCCCACACACCCTGCTGTCAGCCAGGTGAACAGGTATCAGTTCCACTCCTCCAGCAGCTTAAGGCTTGTGCGTTATGCTATCAGCAGGTGCCTCTGTTTACAGAAGCAGAAAATTGTTCAAAAATGAAACTGAAGGCCTGATTCTCTGTTACCATGCACCAGGCAGAACAAAATCCAGTGGCTGGAAACTGAAGCTAGACAAATTCAGACTACAAATATGGTACACATTTTCAGCAATGACAGAAATTAACCACTGAAATAACTTAGGTAGGGACCTAGCATTCTCCATCACTTGGAATAGTCTTTCAGTCAAGACTGGATGTCTTTCTAAAAAGATATGCTTTAGTGCCAAAGTTACAGGATCAAAGCAAAAATTATTGGGTGAAATTCTTTGGCCTGTGTTAAGCTGGAGGTCAGACTAGATGATCATAACGGTCCCTTAATAAATAAATAAATAAATAAATAAATGGAGATATGCTATCTCCTAGAACTGGAAGGGACCTTGAAAGGTCATTGAGGTCCAGCCCCCTACCTTCACTAGCAGGACCAAGTACTGATTTTTCCCCAGATCCCTAAGTGGCCCCCCTCAAGGATTGAACTCACAACCCTGAGTTTAGCAGGCCAATGCTCAAACCACTGAGCTATCCCCCTCCCCTCTTCTGGCCATAATGTCTATGAATCCCGTGGGGTCATCTACACCAGTGCAGGGCAGGTGTAAAACACTACCAAGTCAGGATGGTGGCACTTTTATACCACTCTCCACTCGTGTAAGTGATTACACAAAGTGCTGGCAAAAGAGTATAAGGCCCAATACATCAGTGGCAGGCACTGTCACTTTAGACAAGGAAATGTTTTGTGATGAACTCTAAATCCAGAAATTGATCTCACCTCCTCTGTGTCAGGACATGCTTAAGGATTCGGGTGAACCGGTCTGAGACACCGGAAGAGCTGTTTTAAGAGAAACATCCAAAATTTAGCTATGAAAACCATGGGGGGGGGGGGGAAACCATGTCTCTTAAGAATAAGGTAATTTCTTTATTTTCTAATGAGTGGACAGTCTGTGGTTAAGGCACTGGACTAGAACTCCAGGACATCTAGGTTCAGTTCCCAGCTCTGCCACAAACTCCTGGTGTGACCTTTGGCAAGTCACGTGGCCTCTCTATGCCTCAGTTCACCATCTTTAAAATAGGGATAATAAATTTTCCCTTCTGTCAGTCTTGTCTTCTTAGACTGTAAAATTATTCTGGGACAGGACCGTATAGTAAGATTCTGTGCAATGCCCAAAAAACAGGGCCCTGATCTTTGCTGGGGCCTCTAGGTGTTACCCTAGTACAAAATAATAATAGTCTTTCAACCAGGTAACACAACAAGTTTGACTTTGTTTTTACATTCTGTTAAGAGCCTCAGACTCTTACTAAAATAAAAATTCTCTAATTTAAAACAGACGGCATTTGACTTGTGAACACATCTTAACATGCTGCAGCTAGGAAAAAAACGCCTTGAGAGAAAATGCCATCCAAGTTTTATTTGGCAGGCAGGACGCCAATGAAACCGAGTCTGCAAGGAAACAAGGAGTGCATGCTTAATTAAAATAACCCTGAGGACAATGCAGGAGTTTTGCAGTAGCTTATTTTAGCCCCAAATTTCTAAGGTTCTGCTAAGATTTGTATTATGGTAGTTCCTAGAAGCCCCAATAGAGATTGGAGTTCCAGTGTACGAGGCATTGTACCCTGTAAGCATAAAAGACAGCCTCTGCCCCAAAGAGTTTACAGTCTAAATAGACAGAGTGGGAGCTGAAAATGGAGGCACAGAGAGGGAAAGGGATTTGCTCAAGGTCATTGGTAAAGCCACGATTAAAACACGGGTCTTTTGACCTCCTCCTGTCCAGTGCCCCACTAGCTCTGATCAAGTCTTCTTTATGCCAAGAGGTTCTCTTGCTACAGAGTTTTTCAAAAATCCTCTCCTCAAAACAAAGATACTCAGCAACTTTGTAACCAGGGGAGACAAGACAATGGAGATGGGTGATCTATTCAAGGTTAGATTTGATCAAGGTGCTTTGGGGCTGCATTTGCAGGGGCATCACCTTATGGACTGGTTACTACACAAACCCAGAGTCCTGTATTGGGCTTCCAAGCCAACGAGACAACAGTTAACTGGCAGGAATTTGGAGAGAAGCAACCAAAGGGCTGAAAGGGCTGGAGGGAATGATTTATGAGGGATGATTCACATGAAGAAAATATGCAGGTCTTGACTAGACAATGGCTATAGGGGTAGGGGAGATAAGGATAAATACTAAGAAGTATTTGTAAACACCAACGTGGGCGTGGAGTTATTTAAGATGGTCAGTGAGGTACATGCGTGTGGTGCACACACAGAGGATGCATTGAGTACCTCAGAGCTTGTCTATGTGCTCAGTCATACCAGTTTAACTTAAGGAATTATTTTAAACCCATTTAGTCAAACTGATACAAAAGACTGTTTGGACACACTTCTCTTAAGTTTAAGTCAGGCTTAATTTGTTTTAGCTATGTCTTCACTGACAAAAAGAGGTATGTTTTTACCATTGGATAAATATATGTGTTAGCTATCCTGCTGTAAAAACACAGTGGAGACAAAGCACTTTAGTTTAGGGAGACACTGTGGCCTAATGGACAGAGCGCTGGACTAGGGCTTAGAATACCTCAGCTTTATTCCTAACTTGGTCACGAGCCTGCTGGGTGACCCTGGGTAAATCACTTCTCTCTGCCTCAGTTTTTCCATCTGTAAAATGGGGGATAATAATACTTTGTAATGTGCTTTTGAGGTCTGCTAATGCAAAGCACCATATAAGAGCTAGGAATTACTATATCAAAATAAGCTGGTTTTAAAATAAGTATTCAAACAATGGTTTGCACTAGCTTAACTAAACTGGTACCAGGCAGCGCATAGATAAGGCCTCTGAGGAAGGTCTACACTGCAGCTAGGAGTGAGCCACCCTGGGTAGGCAGATTTGCGCTAGCGAGGCTCGAGCTACCAGTAGCAGAGCTCAAGCTAGAGCGCTAAAAACAGATATATGGACATAGTGGTTCAGGCTCTGAAGCTAGGGGGCCGGGTGGGCTCAACAGCCCAAGTCAAAACATCCACATTGCTATTTTTAGTGCACTAGCTCTAGCTCCACTAGCGTGAGTCTTTCTACCTGGGTTGGGAGTCCCAGCTGCAGTGTAGGCATACCCTACAGTTGCTAGAGCCATTGTCCTATTTAAAAGTGCAGCAACATGGAATGCCTAATGTCATCCTAGAAGGCACCAACTCCCAGCTTCCTTGTTACCTGCATGGGGAAGTAAACATTGGCCCCTATACACACATTCCTTCTGGCTGTCTCTTTTCAACACCCACACACCCCTATAAGCAATATTGTGGGAGATTAACAGGGGAGAAAGAAAAAACACTGAATTGTGCAAGAGACCTGGAACTCCACAGAGGACAGAGTCAAGCATTTTGCTTCTATGACCCCAGCGTGTGAATGGCCCTGGCCAGCAAGCACACACAACAAATTTAACATGTGAATCCCTTCAAATGTTCCTTCCCCTCCATTGTGTATCACAGGAGTTCAAGCACCAAGTCCAAACAAAAATGCCTTGCTACAGCCAATAACATTTGCCCCCCAGAACAATTGTATTGCAGCAAAATACCATGAGAGGTATATCCTCAGGGCCGGCTCTAGGATTTTTGCCGCCCAAGGCAAAAACAATTTTGGCCGCCCCCCTCCGGCCCCGCCTCAACTCTGCCCCTTCCCCAAATCCCCAGCCCTGCCTCCTCCCCCCAGGCTCTCAAGCCTGGGAGGGAGGGGGAGCAGCGGCGCGCGAAACGGCTGCTTCGCCCGCCGCGGCCGCTCGGGATCTCCCCCTCGCTCCCAGGTTTAAAAGCCTGGGAGGGAAGGGGAGACTCCGAGTGGCCGCGGCACATTTTTAGGGGCGGCATTCTGGCGCCGGCCATGCCGCCCCTAAAAATGTGCCGCCCCAAGCACCAGCTTGTTTGGCTGGTGCCTAGAGCGGCCCTGTATATCCTATCCTATCTCCTAGAACTGGAAGGGACCTTGAAAGGTCATCGAGTCCAGCCCCCTGCCTTCACTAGCAGGACCAAGTACTGATTTTGCCCCAGATCCCTAAGTGGCCCCCTCAAGGATTAAACTCACAACCCTGGGTTTAGCAGGTCAATGCTCAAACCACTGAGCTATCCCTCTGGTCAGTCATGACTACACAGATGGGACTGCATGCAACATCACGGACACAGAATAAAAAGGACACAAATCAGTTTAGGCTTTGTCTACCTTGGGATTTTAATCACAGATATATTCTTAGTCTTTGTAGTACAGTAGAGCCAAGAGGCCAGGGACTTGTTGTGGTGGAGAATCAGTCCAGGCCCCAAAGAGCTTAGAATTGAAAACTATAGGGTGGGAGGAGAAACAGAAGCACAGAAAGGGGAAGTGACCTGCCTGAGGTCACAAAGCAGGTCAGGGGCAGAGCTAGGAACAGAAGCCAGGTCTCCCAAGTCCCAGTGCCCTAAGCACAGGTGCAGCTGCACCATTTCAAACCCAGAGCAGACACAATCTTCCACTGAAGATCAAAGGGCTTTGCAAACAGGAATTAAGGATTATACCTTGCAGAGAGGCTTATTTCACAGACAGGCAAAGCAGCTGTTCAGCATCACTAGCACATCAATGAGTGTTACTCAGATCTTGATTCCCTTGCATGCAATTACTGCATTACTATGCAGGAGAACCCAGAAGCGTAACAAATAAAGGGACTACACAATAAAATGCAGCCCTATTTTAACTGGCTGCTGAGTAAAGTGCTAGAGATTAAACAAAATGTATAAGTGTTAACAAAACAAACTAATTGTTTTTTTAAAAAAGACTCTTTTGGCTTAAATGTGAATCATCATCTTTCAGATATAGGCCCAGACCCATAGGTAGTGTAAATCAGTGGAAGTCTGCATTGATTTCAATAGGGTTACACCAACTGTCACCAGCTGCTGATGACCCATGACTTTCAACTTAACAACCCTTTAACCCAGTGTACTTCATTTTCTCCGCAAGCTTCCGCTGTGTTATGGCCTGGTAGAGGTGACCAAATGTTTTCAATCAAAATTATACGAGCATTGGGCCCCACAGCTGGTCTCTGTTTAAACTAGGAAGGACTTTTCCAAGGAACTGTTTACCCTAAAGTTTGAGCTTAGAACAAGCTGTGACATACCTGCTAATCTCTTCAGCACCCATATGGAAGAGCAGGTCTGTGGAAGTCAGGCCAAAAATGACTCCATTTATTGCCAGAGTGCAGGGGTCAGACACAAAGCGTACTCGCTGAAATGAGAAAAGAAAGGGCAAAGTGCACTTTGGATTCAGCTGTTATCAACATCCTCCAGCTTGATGAATGGGTGTATGAACAGGGTGAGCTGGCCCTTTCAGGGGAGTTGGGACCCGTCTGTCATCCAGTTCCAGGTGATGATTTTGGGTTTGGGCCCATGGTTAGGTCAGGTGACCAGGCATCACATGATGGTAGCTGGTTGGGGGAATGTTCCATCAGGGAGGGGGAGATCAAGGGCTAGGAAAGACCCATGAGAGGTCTCTCCAGAGTCTGGGGGAATGGGTCTGGCAGAACTCCTCTGCTCAAAGAATAAAGAGAACCAAAGGAGAGCCAGGGTCAGAGAGGACTGAGGAAGAGGCTTTCCATTCCAGCCAGAGGGAAAGACCTGGCTGGAGCTACCTGCAGTGACGGGCCGGAGAAAACTTCTTAAGAGGAGATTAGGAGCAGAGAAGGGGCACACTGGAGCCCCACAGGAGAATGCTGGGAGATTCTGGCTTAGAGTTGAACTGTTATTTTATGTTAATAAACCAGAACCCAGAAGGGTAAGAGTACTTCAGAAGCACCAGTTGTGACAGTTTGTTTGACTGGGGAAGGAGGAAAACCGAGGCAGTGGCGGGGTCTGACACCACATGAGGCAAGACCATGTTAAACCTACAAAAGAAGTTTAGTGAGGATGGGTTGTGAAAGGCACTATTCAAGACGCTTTTTAACTTAGCAGGCTGCTTCTTTCTTTGGACTGAATAGATGGAGGTGTTTGGGGAATTCAAAGGGGAAGAATAGTAGTTTCATTTTATGAAAGCAACAACCTCTTCCACTGGGAAACTTTTCTAAATCTTTAGCGATTGTCACAGGACTTAATCAAGCGATAACCGTGCCTATGGATACACCTCAGAGGGTCTTACCTCTTTATGGTCTCGTTTACAAAGGAAAAATTACCAGACTAGCCCCTGTAGAAAAGCTCCCTGTATGGGCACTCCTATTCCAAGACAAGTGTGCCTTTTTCCAATGTAGCTTAATCCAATTTTAAAAATGGATTACACACAAAAAAAAAGGGCACTCATAGCCCGGAATAGGAGTGCCCATACAGGGAGCTATCCTACAATAGCTATTGTGGTTTAAATTCACACCCTATCTTATTGTGCAATAATTTTCCCATATAGACAAGCCTTAAGTGGAACGTTCTCAGTAAAGCAGCATGACTAACATACAGCTCATTGCAGCTTCACAGCTGTATGCTTGATGTCACAATTCCCCACCTCCCCAGTCACACAAAATTAAGTAATGTGGATTTCCTGGCAACAGGCACAGAGATAGTTTTTCACCTTGTATTTCATTTCCCACTCATTTCCTCATGGGGTATCTGAGTGTTAAAGCCACATGGTGTAGGGTCTTAGATACAGGGCAAGGAGCCAGCATAGCCTGAATTTTGTTTTCAGCTTGGTCTCTGACTAAAGTTTCAGCTCTGCATTTACAAGAGGACAAATGATCTGATAAAGCTTTTCCCATTTCTAGCATCTATGAATTTCTGTTCTGGGCTTTCAATTGTTCTGTGCACCTTTCCCCAACAGGCTTAAATCTTTCATTTTTGCTGCACATTGATTGTACCAGGCCATGGAACGAGTGAAATGACCAGCTTTTTAGCACCCAGGCCAGGGTGAGTATCCCACCAAGGCTCAGCACTAAGAGAAAAAATAAAACTGAGCAAGATTTTTCCCAGAAGTGACTAGATTTTCCAGAGTGAGAGAGCACTGTACTTCCAGGTGGCGCTGTTGCATAGTCTTCCCAGTGTGAACAAGTTTTGACACTTTGAGAGAAGCATTATGTTTTGGGTTATACAAGTGGTTTTTGTTTAGGTTTGGTTTTTTTGAGAGCATCAGCTTTGGGTGAAAGGGAGCTGCAAGAGAGTTTGCTCTCTGCCTTGGACTCTGCTTAAGAGTCAGTTAGTTGCTCCCTGGGAACCAGGGATTGGTGGTGGGCTGAGAGTTTCCTGAAAGAAGGAATTGCAATGCATGCTGTTTAACGATCTTATGTCAGGACTGGTGGACGTGTGTAAATAAATATACCTGGACTAGAAGTCACTGATTTCTCTTCCACTGGGAAGCAGACTTCCAAGGCCCCCGACATCTGCTATTGCTCAGCAGAGGGACAATGTATCAGAAGTGGGGGAAATGTTTCAGGTTGGGCACCCAAAAAAACGTAGTTCCTTTTGGAAATCTTGGCTTGTGCCAAGGATACATTATAAGGAATCCAAAGGATTTCTAGTTTTAACCTTTGATTAAGCAGGCTGTGTAGCAACTGATCAAATCCACTTTGCTCTTAGCCATTTTCCTGTTTGGGTTGAAATATGAGACTTTTCTTTCAGGCTCCTGACCTGCCGGTCCAGCAAACAACCTGTCAGTCACTTTCTCTCTCTCTTAAGTGAGCTACTCAAAGGAAAAGTAAACAAATTAGGTGGTTAGCTATAGGAAGTTACCTGTTTGTCATCTTTCGACAGCTCATAGCTGAAAGGCGGCTGAGGATATATGAAGTCATGGTGCACATCTCTCAGCGATGGTACAAACACGAGCTGGGAACCAGCACTGTTGGCAGAGGAAAGAGAAGCATTCTAAGAGAGAGACCAGGAACCTAAAAACCCAATACTTGACAAACCAAGCACATTAATACAACAAGTTTAGAGTCCTCCACCTCTTACTGTGGAAAGCCTTTGAAATTCATTACATAGGAAATTGCAATAATGGATCAGATCTTCCAAAAAGTTGATCTGGACAAGAACCCAAGTTTCCTGAGTACAATACCTAAGTCTGTTACAGGCTCCCTATGTGAGCTTGGGCCAAGTACGAGGCCAAGACTTTCAGAAATGACTAATGATTTTTGGCTGCCCCAATCTGAAACACCTTAAAGGGGCCTGATTTTTTTCAGTAAGAGGATGTTCAGCACTTTCTGAAAGCCAGGCCCCTTAAGGAGTCCAGTTGTGCACCCCAAAAAAAGTCACTAGTTGCTTGTAAGCCTTTGATTTAAATTGGTGACTCAGTTACCCATCTATAAAATGGGGATAATTGTCTTTACTTTTTCCATTTCGTCTGTGTAGACTGTAAGCTCTTTGGATCAGGGACTGTATTACCGTATGTCTTCACTGCAGTTAGCCCAGATGATTGGAACCTGGGTAGCTTGGGGGTGTCAGCTGAGCCTGATGTGAACAGTCAAACTGCAAGCCATACCCTCCTCACTGGTCCTGTACTACCTTGTGAGAGTGTTGATAGGATTTCTGGGGGCATGTCCCATGGTTCTTTGTACTGCCGTAAGATGAGCCGCTCTAGGATTCTTTCCCAGTGAACTGTGAGAGAACTTGTCTGTCCTTCTGGCAGACAGGGAGAATGGTGGGAGGACCATAATCACATCAATGATTTAGCTTGCGTCCTCTCTGCAAAGTGAGTAGGTTACTAGTTCAAGTGAAAGTGGAACCTGAGCTCTAATCAAATCCCCAGCTGAGCTAGCTAGCTACATTTTTTACAGTGAAAACATATCCTATGTTTAAGTAGAGCTGATCAGTGGGAGCTCAGTCTTGACTGGGGCCCATAATACAAACAACCACCAAACCAGTTTAAATGTCTATCCCTGCTGCATTGCAGCCTGAGGTACAAGGGAGCTCTTCAAGTCCCAGCAGTTCTGATCACACCAATTGCAGTGCATTCATTAGGAGATAAGATAAGTAAACTAAGGAGAAACTCCTGTTCACTAGTGAAGAGTTAAGATTGCCTTATGATTCCTGGAAACAGCTATGCAGCCACAAACCTGACCTTGGAACCAGATCTATAGTTAGTTCTTTAACCATCAGATGATGCAACAGATTGCTTTGAATGGATGTAATAATGAGGCCACAAGAGAGTTCCGTGATGGATACAAGAAAGCTAAATAGAAGCAAATGGGAAATGGGCAGCAGGGGATGGATCACTTGATGATTACCTGTTCTGTTCATTCCCTCTGGGGCACGTGGCATTGGCCACTGTCAAAAGACAGGATCCTGGGCTAGATGGACCTTTGGTCTGACCCAGTATGGCCGTTCTGATGTTCTTAATGGCCCGTTATAAGCCTGAACTTTAAAAATCATGGTGTTTGGGTTGCCATTGCACAGGCAGCTGCAATTCTGTTGGTGGCACTGGTTTAATTGCCATTGCTACAGAAGAGGAAAAATAATATCTTTACTGTGTACTGAAGTGACGCACAACACTCTTAGGAGGCTACTGATTGATTTCAGGGCCTCACTGGCAGATGCTTACCCATCTCTTCCTTCCCAACCACAGGAACACATGAATTGTCACACTGGCTCAGGTCAGAGATCCAGGTAGCCCAGTATTCAGAACCTTTTACTTCTAGGGTAGAGCTCATCTGCACAGGAGACAGAGCTTTCTCAGAGGCCAGTCTGAGACTGGGAACAGATTCGCCCCAAGAATTAAGGACCATCCAGAACTTCCATCTTTGGTGCCAAGTGCAAGGTGTGCTGCTCTGAGATGCCTTCTCCAACACACCCAGGCCAGTGCATACATTTTAAAAAGAAAAAAACCAACAACAAAAATGGAAACTAACCCTACCCAGACAAAATAGTGTCCTGCACACAATACTTCCCTTAGGGAAAGGATGGGAGAGACAACCACATATGATAGATTTAGACATGTCACTTAATGCATGTATTCAGATACTATAGTTATGAGGGTGGAAGACCATATAGTTCTTATTTAGCACTTTTCATTAGTAGATCTCAAAGCGCTTCAGTCTTGAATGTATTTATCTGCACAACACCCCCGTGAGATAGGGAAGTAAGATAAGAACCTATATAGAATAGAATCCCATCTCCAATAGTGCCCAGCTGTTTCAGAGAAAAGTGCAAAAACACTGCAGTAGGTAGATGTGGGATAATCTGCCCCCAGGGAAAGTTTCTTCCTAACCCCATCAGAGGTTGGGCCATGCCCTGAATCATCTATTGCTATTGTAGTACCCCCTATACAAATTCCACTCTCCGTGTTAATCTAAAAAAAACATTCAGAACAAGAACACTGAAACATGAAGAGTTTGCATTACCTGCTCACCAGCAGAGGATGAAAAACTTCCCCTGTTCCATAGTACACGTAGATGCATTCTGGGAGTGGAATTACACCTTCCTCTGAAGCAACCTGCAACAGCTGCTATCAGAGGCCAATGGACTAGATTAGCCACTGGTACGCTCTTGTATGACATTTCTATGCTCAGTTGGAAGATATGCACAGGTGCAAAGAGCTGAGCAATTTTTTTTTTAATTAACCCCCAGTATACCAAGCAGCTTTTGTTGTAAATGCTGACAGACAGAATCAGGTCAGTAGCTGCTTAAATATTCCGCTCTCAAAATCCACATTCAAATACAATTTGTATTGTGCTTTTTAAAAAGGGGAGGTATTGACCCGATACCAGTGTATGACAGACTCTGGCAGCAGATGAAAGAAGCTGGTGGTGCGCAGCGCCCACCCCAAGGAAAGAATGTCTTGTTTGTTCTTTGTTTTCTCCATTCCTCTTTCCCCCACCCTCACCAAGAACAAGATAGGGAGATCAGAGAGGATGAAAGCCAGCAGCAGATACTATGAGGCCCCCATCCCAAGTCATCTGGGTTTAATGCAGGGGCTGGGGTGGGGGAAGGAACAAGAAAGGCAGTACCATCACTAGAGGTAAACTGACCAAACAACAAGTTATCTTTAACCATACAGCTACACTGCTATAGAAAGCCTTAAGTGAGTCTACACAAACTATTGCAGTTACAATAATGTCAGTTAGGGGTGTAATTTTTAATAACTTTTCATACTGGAAAAAAGAAAGTATTTTTGCCAATATAGCTTATTTTTTTCAGGGAACTGGTATAAGCTATACCAATAAAAGCACTCTTTGGCCCGCATAAGCTGTGTATACTCTAGTAGGGTTTACCAGTCCAGCTATCAGCAAACCTTTTCTAGCTTAGACTAAGCTTTGGGATTCCAGTTTACAGCCTCTTACAGTACAACTCTGCTTATGTGAAAGTCTCTGGGTTGGGAAGTAGGAGGGAAAAAGAGGTCAAGAGACGGAAGCACTACAATTTATTACAGCAACATCTAAAGGCCCCAACTATGATCAGGGCTCCACTGTGCTAGGCATTGGGCAGACACACAGCAAGATCGTCCCTGCTCCAAAGATCTTACAGTCTAAATGGACAAGACAGACAGAGGCCTTCTCTACACCCAGAATTCATACAGCTATACCTGTTTTCATTAGGGGTGTGTTTAAAAAAAAAAAAAAAAAAAAAAAAAAAAAAGCAGCTACTAACCCCCACCTCCCCTCAATGTGAGTATAGTTATACTGGTATAGCTTATTCCCCTTCCTGTACAGGAGTAAGATATAAATAGACAAGCACATTTATACTGGTGTAATTGTATCCACACTAGGGGAGTTGTACCACTTTGACTATACTGATACAGTTAAGCAGTACAACTTGTGTGTTAAGACAAGCCCAGAGAGTGGGTGGGGAAACAGAAGCAGAGAGGTGAAGTGACTTGCCCATGGTCACACAGCAGGTCAGTGGCAGAGCTGGAAATAGGACCCAGGTTTCCTTACTCCCAGTTCACCACCCTCTCCTGGGGACAGACTGGAACTGCAGGTCAAGTTACAGCACACTGAGTCAAGGGACCTGATTACATAGGCTGACTGAAACACAGTTTCAGAAAAAGGGCAGCCCACCCTATGAAATGGGGGAACAGTATTAGAATCAGGACAGAGGACAGCTGTATCCCTATTCCCTCTTGTGTACAAAGGCACTTAGAAGACCAGCTAGCTGGTTCTTCAATTTGTTTGGTGTTAAGATTAGTTATAGCAGCAAAGAGTCCTGTGGCACCTTATAGAGACTAACAGACGTATAGGAGCATGAGCTTTCGTGGGTGAATACCCACTTCTTCGGATGCATGTATTCACCCACGAAAGCTCATGCTCCTATATGTCTGTTAGTCTATAAGGTGCCACAGGACTCTTTGCTGCTTTTACAGATCCAGACTAACACGGCTACCCCTTTGATATTTGAAGATTAGTTATGTTTCCAGACAAGATGGGAACAGCCAGATGTGTGTCAAACTAACCCAGTAATTTAGCTGCTGGTCTGAATTTAAGAAAGCAGTTTACTTTACATTATGCTTCCTGCTTCCCCTCTATTCAAATTTGAAGAGAGATCAACAGGCCAAGCTCATCTCCTCCAAGCAGAAGGTATAGCTTTATTGGTGTCAGTCTGGAGTACAGCTGCTTAATGAATTGATGAGCATTTCACTGCTGAAGATGCACCAATGAGATACAAATGCTGATTAAAAAAAAAAAAAAAAATCAGGCTGCTGGCAGGAAGTGGTTTTTGTCATGGGATGATCAAAGGGAGGGGCTTGCCATGCTGACTCACTGATAAACCAGCCTCCTTTTGCATTTATCAGATGTTAACTGGGAGTAAATTAAAGTTGTAGGGGACAACTTCTCCCCTATTGTTCAGGGAAGGCAAATGCCTCCAAAATTCCCTCTACAAAATAGGCTGGAAGCATGCACTTCGATCTGAAGTTGCAGTGTGTGTATTTCTTTATAAGTCTACCATGAAGGAGACTATGACCAAAAAAAAAAAAGCCTAATAGTCTACCCTGGGGGTGCCTCTACATGCGATGGGGCCTGTCTATGCTATGAACCTCAGTCTAAATATTGTATCTGTGCCAATCACAGCTTTTCCCTAGTCTACACTACAAAGATATGTAGTTATAACGACACTACTACCAACCTATAGACAGTGCAATGTTGATGGGAGGGCTTCTTCTGTTGACATAGCTACTACCTCTCAGGGAGGTGGAGTACCTATGCTGATAGGAGAAGCTCCTCCGTCCCAGTAGATAGCATCTTCACTAGGGCTGTCGATTAATGGCAGTTAACTCACGTGATTAACGCAAAAAAATTAACTGCGATTAAAAAAATTAATTGTGATTAATCACACTGTTAAACAGAATATCAATTGAAATGTATTAAACATTTTTGGATGTTTTTCTACATTTTTCAAATATATTGACTTCTATTACATCACCGAATACAAAAGTGTACAGTGCTCACTTTATATTATTTTTATTACAAATATTTGCACTGTAAAAATGATAAAAAATAGTATTTTTCAATTCACCTCATACAAGTACAGTAGTGCAATCTCTACTGTGAAAGTGTAACTTACAAATGTAGATTTTTTGTTGTTGTTACATAACTGCACTAAAAACAAAACAAAGTCCACTCAGTCATACTTCTTGTTTAGCCAATCGCTAAGACAAACAAGTTTGTTTACATTTATGGGAGATACTGCTGCCTGCTTCTTATTTATAATGAACCTGAAAGTGAGAACAGGCATTTGCATGGCACTTTTGTAGCCGGTGTTGCAAGGTATTTACGTGCCAGATATGCTAAACATTCGTATGCCCCTTCATGCTTCAACCACCATTCTGAAGGACATGTTTCCATGCTGATGATGCTCGTTACAAAAACAGTGCGTCAATTAAATTTGTGACTGAACTCCTTGGGGGAGAATTGTATGTCTCCTGTTCTGTTTTACCCGCATTCTGTTATATATTTCAAGTTATAGCAGTCTTGGATGATAACCCAGCACGTGTTCATTTTAAGAACACTTTCACAGCTGATTTGATGAAACGCAAAGATGGTATCTATGTGAGATTTCTAAAAATAGCTACAGCACTCAACTCAAGGTTTAAGAATCTGAAGTGCCTTCCAAAATCTGAGAGGGACGAGATGTGGAGCATGCTTTCAGAAGTCTTAAAAGAGCAACACTCCAATGCAGAAACTACAGAACCCAAACCACCAAAAAAGAAAATCAACCTTCTGCTGGTGGTATCTGACTCAGATGATTAAAATGAACATGCGTCGGTCCACTCTGCTTTGGATGGTTATCAAGTAGAACCTGTTATTAGCATGGACGCATGTTCCCTGGAATGGTGGTTGAAGCATGAAGGGATATATGAATCTTTAGCACATCTGGCACCTTGCAACGCTGGCTACAAAATAAGTTGCAACACCGGCTACAAAAGTGCCATGCGAACGCCTGTTCTCACTTTCAGGTGACATTGTAAACAAAAAGAGGGCGGCATTATCTCCTGCAAATGTAATCAAACTTGTTTGTCTGAGCGATTGTAGGACTGGGTGCACTTGTAGACTCTAAAGTTTTACATTGTTTTTTTTTTTAATGCAGTTTTTTTTTGTACATAATTCTACATTTGTAAGTTCAACTTTCACAATAAAGAGATTGCACTACAGTACTTGTATTAGGTGAACTGAAATACTATTTCTTTGGTTTTTTACAGTGCAACTATTTGTAATCAAAAATAAATATAAAGTGAGCACGGTACACTTTGTATTCTGTGTTGTAACTGAAATCAATATATTTGAAAATGTAGAAAATACTGTGATGGGGCAAGGCCAGATGGCTACAGTAAAGTAGTGAGGAACAGGTATGTTAGCCCCAGGCTAAACAAATCCCTGGTACCATGGTAACCAAATGGCAGTTGCTCCAGGTTAATCAAGACACCTGGGGCCAATTAAGATCCTTCTAGAAGGCAGGAGAGGATTGGCTGGAACTAGTTAAAAGCCTCCCAGTTAGTCAGTGCGGTGTGGGTGTCAGGAGCTGTGCTGTTGGAGGAATGAAGTAGTACGAATCCATATCAGGTGCAAGGAAGGTGGCCCTGAGGTAATTGTGAAGAAGATATTGAGTGGGGGCTGCTGTGGGGAAGTAGCCCAGGGAATTGTACATGCCCTATTTCCAAAAAGTCAGCTTTCATAGCTGCTAAGTTTAGGGTCCCTGGGCTGGAGTCTGGAGTAGAGGGCGGGCCTGGGCTCCCCCCTCCCCTCCCTGATTAATCACTGATACTGGGAGACAACAGAGACTGTGTGAGGGAGGGTTGTTTCTCCTCACCTCCCTTGCTGGTTTATGACGAAAATGGCTCAGTAGACTGTGACCCTCGCCTCTAGAGAGAGAAGGGCTATGTGGAGGGTCACAGTGAGCCTCTGAGGCTAGCAAAAAATCAGTCAGGAAACGCTGGACCCACGGAGTCAAGGACAGAACTTTGTCACAATACCCAAAAATATTTAAATAAGTGGTATTCTATTATTATTATGTGTGATTAATCGCAATTTATTTTTTTAATTGTGCAATTAATCACGATTTGTTTAATTGCTTAACAGCCCTAGTCTTCACTAAACTCTACAGTGGCGGAGTTGCTACAGAGCTGTAAGTATAGACAAGCGCTTTGCTTGTGTAACACTAGGGATTTGTACACTAGGTTATAGACACAGGTGGCTAAAACCAAGACAAGGCCTTAATCCCAAAACGTACATGAGCCAGCAAGTCAATCAAGATAGTCCCTCTCCAGCACCTCTGCCATGTTTAGCTTCTATGCTCTCCCAGAGTAATCAAGGATGTTTGCTGCTGGCTACACAAAAACCCTATTTTTGGCTTTCTACTCTTCCTGAAATAAAGTCTCCCCTTTCTCATTAGTACCTGCCCGTCCTTTAGGCACATAGCTGATATGCTGTGTTCACAGCTCCGTCTGTTTGGAAGAGAGTCAGGAACTCCACCCATATGTTACACTTCCACCAGCACTATTTCTGGGTCTTAATCCTTTGTGCTTGTGGTCCTGCAGCTATCGGAGCGTTGGCAGCTTTAAAGAAGGGGAAAGAACTGTGGGTGGGGGGGGGGGGGGGGACGGACAAATATCATACCTTTCCTAAAGTTTATCCTATCAGGGGAGTGTTACAAACAGTCTTCCACTTCCCTTGGGAAGACTAATTGTAAGCACATAAATAAAACTATCATATCATTTTATTCTCAACCTCTTCTGGTTCGCAAAAGTAAAAATAGTTTAAAATGATAAACTACTACTACATTTAACCTCACAAGCTTTAAAGGTTTTGGCTGCCCTGAAGTTATTCTGAAACGTTTCTTCTTGTCTTTGGATTGTAATACAATTTTCAATGCCTCGTGACCCTGCCCCAGCAGTTGCGACCCACCAGTTAAGAAATACGGAAGACTAATTCACCTCCCTGGCATGCAGGATTGTTTGTCCATTTATCAGTTTTGCAGTCTAGTTTTAAATGTCCCAAGTGATAGGC
This sequence comes from Terrapene triunguis, assembly GCF_002925995.2. Taxonomy (NCBI): domain Eukaryota; kingdom Metazoa; phylum Chordata; order Testudines; family Emydidae; genus Terrapene; species Terrapene triunguis. The sequence continues at coordinate 30,266,645 of NW_020664440.1, forward strand.
TACTCAGACTTATGAGAGAGAGAGAGAGAGAGAGAGAGAGAGAGAGAGAGAGCGCGAGCGCGCACACAGATGGGAACAGTCACGCACTAGCAGTAAAGGGACTATTGTTAAAGTTATTTGTATCACAGTAGAAACTAGAGGCCCCAAGATGAAGCCCCCTCCCCCCCTTGTGTTGGATGTTGCACAGTCACAAAGTAGGTCTTCACGGCAGAGTTTGCCCCGGTGATTGGTACCTAGGTCTGAGCAGCCACACTGCAAGTCATACTTGAGTTACTCTCTTCTCACCAGTGTTGCATTCTCCCATGTGGCTCACTGGATTTCTGGGGGACTATCTTATTCTTTGTGCTGCAGTCAGGTGAGCTGCTCAATGGATTCTTTCCCAGTGACTTGTGGGAGAACTTGCATGTTCTTCTGGGCACATGGGGGGGAAATTGTGGGAAGGCATTGGAAGACTATCGGCACTACATCCTTAATGTGCAGTGGATGGGTTACCACCCCAGAGTGGAACCTGGGCTCTAACTCACCCCACACCAGTCAAGCCAGCTAGCCTGAGCTGAAAGCACCACTCAACTCAGGTGAGGAGTTTGCATGTGTGGATAGGAGGGCATTGGGGCAACACCCAGATAAAAACCTCAGCTAATTCTGCAGTGAAGTTATACCCACAGGGAGAGAGTCTCTGCCCTAAAGAGTTTATCTTAACTAATGGTGAAATTTTCAAAAGCACTTAGTTACTGAGGCCTGGTCTACCCGGGGGGGTGGGAAATCAATCTAACAGGTGCACCACTGCAGCGCTGACACTACCTACACTGACAGGAAGGGTTGTCCCATCATCTTAGATAATCCACCTCCCTGAGAGGCAGCAGCTAGGTTGACAGAAGAATTGTTCTATCGACTTAGTGTTGTTAACACTGGAGGTTAGGTTGGCTTAACTATGCTGCTCAAGGCTGTGCATTTTTCACACTCCTAAGTGACGTAGCTAAGTTGACCTAACTTTTTAGTGTAGAACAGGCCACAGTGACTTGCTCGAGATCACACAGCAAGTCTCTGGCAGACAACAAAATTGAGCCCCTTATCTCCACAATCCCAGTCTAATGCCCTAACTACAAGGCCATCCTTCCTCTCAAAGGCAGACTAGAGAATCAGATTGGCTTAGGCTCTCTATTGTGAAAGGAACCATTTTCTAGTAACCTAAGGGAGGGACTGGGAATCGGGATTCATGTGTTCTAGTCCCAGTATTGTCATACACTCGCTCTGTGAACATGGATGAACCACCTCCCTGAGATACAGCACACACAAGGGATGGAAAATCTTAATTCAGTCACATTTCCCAATACTTTCAAATCCTTGGAAGCTGACAAAAGAGCACAAAGGCTATTTAATACATACCTTCTTGTCCCTTCAATTATCATCTTCAGACAATGTTTAAAGATATCCTCAAATGATCCAATGAGCTGACCGTTCTACAGACAAAGAAAGAACAACTTGATTTGTTACAAGTTTTCTTTGAGGAAAGTCACATAGACCATGCCAAGAGCAGAGTTCAGCCAAACAGACTGGGAAAGACTCTGGTAGCCTCCCCACACCTTCAAGGAACAATGGGGCAATGCCAACCAAAGTTTGAAAGTCATTCTTTAAAAGGCTGCCCATAAAGTTAATAAAACCTGGTTTCATTTGGTAACATGGCAATAGCCTCCTAGGGAGGCCAGGATTCATCCACGTAAAGAAGCCATGGATATTTGGGTTGCCTGGCAATTCAAGGATTCTAATGGGCAGTAAATACTTCTGACAAGACTCATCTAAATTCTTGGGCAAAGTCAAGGAATATCCCTCCATGGTTGTTGCACCGGCATTGCCTTTGATGTGCTGTCACTCTGAAGAGACATTCAGCGAGGGGTAGGAGAGCCTTCCAAGGACCTACTCCATAGCAGCCCCAAGATGTTAGCTCATGGTATTTACTAGACCACAGAGAGGAAATGCTTGTGGATTCTCAACTCCCTTGGGGGGCAACTTACCTCAACTTGCTCGTGTTTAGCATCGAGAAAAGGACCAAACTGGAACAAGAAAACAAGAAGTCAAGAAAGGAATTCAAAGAGAAAAATCTATCCCTTGCATCCTGCCTGCTCACTGACTGGTGCTCCGGCCCTGAACTGTGACCCAGGCTGCATTAAACATAGGTAATATACAAGACGCAGCTGGAAAGAAAGTTTTCTAGAGACTAGAACAGAGACTGGGAACCAAGACTCTTGGGTTCCATCTCCTGGCTCAGGGAAGGTGTGTGGTCAAATGGACAGCAGAGGAAGGAGAGCCAGGATTCCTGAGTTAAGGAGGGAACATAACTTAGTGGATGATAGCAGGGGACTGGGAGTCAGGTCTACTGGGCAGAAGTGGGCATAGAACAACTACGTCACTTTGCACTTCTGTGCCTCAGTTTCCCCACCCAAGGGCTAACGTTTAACTTAAGGGCTGTAATGTGGATTAGTGGGCAGAGCACTGGGCTGGAACCCTGGAGACCTGGGTTCTAGTCCCAGCTCTGCTACTGGCCTCTGAGTGATGTTAGGCAAGTCACTTTCCTCTCTCTGTGCCTCAGTTTCTCCATCTATAAAATGGGGATTATGTTACTTGCCTCCTTTGTCAAGCACTCTGAGAAGTGCTATCAGAGCAAGGGAAGCTGTGTGATTGATCATATACTGGGAAAGTGCTTTGTGATCACTGAACATAGGTTTTGCAACATTGGATACGAATGGTCCATTTAGCTCAGTCTATTGGCCATCACCAGATGCTTTAGAAAGAGGAGCCTCTTGGAGGACAATTATGGGGATCGCCTTGTTCTTCTTCGAGTGCTTGTTCATGTCAATTCCAATCAGGTGTGTGCGTGCACACGTGCACAGTGGCTAGAAGATTTTTCCCCTAGCACAGTTATTCTCAAACTTTTGTACTGGTGACCCCTTTCACACAGCAAGCCTCTGAGTGTGACGCCCCCCCCCCTATAAATTAAAAAAACACTTTTTAATATATTTAACAACATAAATGCTGGAGGCGAAGCGGGGTTTGGGGCGGAGGCTGGCAGCTTGTGACCCCCCATGTAAGAACCTCGCAACCCCCTGAGGGGTCCCGACCCCCAGTTTGAGAATCCCCACCCTAGCAGCAACTGTGGCCTGGGAGCCCCCTAGAGTCGCGCCTTCATGGCGCCCAATATAGAGCCCTGCCGACCCTACACCCCCCCCAGTTCCTTCTTACCACCAGTGACAGTAGCTGGAACTTCCCCTTGCTCTTCTCTTGCTCCGGCAAGTGGATTAGCAGTGCTTTATACACTGTACATAGTTAGTTTCCAGTAGTTATTATAGTTTAGTAGTTCTTTATAAGTTTCAATTACAGGGGGTTCCCCCCACATTTGTTACCAGGACATGCCGTGATCCCTGGGCTTAAGACTTGCCAGATTTGGGCGAAGTGCATGCCAAAAAGTGACCCCCATACTTCCTGCTTACAGTGCCTGGGCAAGGGTCACCAGAAAGACCACTGCAAGATCTGTTGGGAATTCCGACCGAGAACCGTTAAGGAGAGGGAGCAGTGTGTCAAAATTCTCCTTATGGAGGCAGCTCTCCGACCTCAGTCGGACCCAGGCGCCGCTGATCCTGCTCCCAGCACGTTTTCTTCGGCACAAAGTGCTCAGGCACTGTCTTTGAAGGATCTGGCGTTGAAGAAAGATGCTGGCAAGGAAGCTCAGCACAGTCATGGAGCCTCTCGGGGACATTCCAGCCTTCGGCACCAGTCCCAATCGCCGGTGCAGAAGAAATAGAGGTCAATCTCCCTCAGCAAGACCCAGGGACCAGCCACCAGTGGCACCTCAGTCGGGCCACGGCTCGGAGACTCAGAGTGGGGCCACGTTGACTCCTGCCTAGGTGAGACAGTCGAGACTGGGCCCATTTTGCTCACCACACCCATGGAGCATCTACCGCTCTTGTACACCCCAGAGGCTTTCGAGGCGGCGCTGGACCTATTGAGGCTCACGGCGCCGTTTTCGCCGCTGAGACAGGAGAGCGTCCTGGCACTGCAGGTTCCATCCTGGCACCCCGTGCAGTCTAAGGAAAAGCCAGCAATGACGGCACACTGATCCCCATCACCTCAGCACCCTTCTACTCCAGCACCGCTATCCAGGGAGCGCAGTCGGTCCCCTGCTTCTCGACACTCTACCTCAAGAGAAGCAGTGCCACCCTGGTCCTCCTACTCGGAGTCAGATTCATACCGCTCCGACTACAGCAGGAGCAGAAGATCCTCCTCATAGCACCATAGGCAGTCCCACCCAAAGCAGTGGGCCCCTCAATGGCAAAATCCACTGCAGTGGTCCTTTTGGACTCCGTGGGCTTTCCATCAAGCCCAGGATCGGAGCCAGGGGTCCCACTTGGGTGCAGCATCAGTGGCGTCCGCAATGTTCGTTCCGTCATGATTGACACCGAAGCCAGTGTCTCAGTCATGAACACCATTACCTTCAGCACCAGAGGCTTCAGCTATGGCACACCCTTGGCACTGACGCTACAGGAACCCCGGTACACATGTTGCACCAGGTGCCGGCACCAGGAAGGGGCCTGACGTCGGCATTGACACCTGCGCCTTTCACAGCACCAGGACCAGGCCAACCTACCACAGTTCCCACAAGGTCAAGAGATCCCTCAGGTGGGAATGGTAAGGAGCAACCACCTCTCCTGGTGGTCTCCTCCTCATCAGATGAGGCCCTAGCGCAGGGGTGGGCAAACTTTTTGGCCTGAGGGCCACATCAGAAAATAGAAATTGTATGGCGGGCCATGAATGCTCACAAAATTGGGGTTGGGGTGAGGGCTCTGGTTGGGGGTGCTGGCTCTGGGGTGGGGCTGGGGATGAGAAGATTGGGGTGTAGGAGGGTGATCTGGGCTGGGACCAAGGGGTTCAGAGGGAAGGAGGGGGATCAGGGCTGGGGCACAGGGTTGGGGCGTGGAGAGAGGCTCAGGGGTGCAGGCTCCGAGCGGCGCTTACCTCGAGCGGCTCCCGGAAGCAGTGGCATGTCCCTTCTCCGGTTCCTACGTGGAGGCGCAGCCAGGCGGCTCTGCACGCTGCCCCATCCGCAGGCACTGCCCCTGCAGCTCCCATTGGAGCGCTGGAGGGGGACCATTGGAGCACGTAGGAGTTGGGAGCGGGGCCATGCTGCAGTTTCCGGGAGCCACATGGTGCGGCCCCTGACCCAGCGTCCCGGCTGGAGCGCCGGAGCAGGGCAAGCCCCAGACCCTGCTCCCCAGCACGAGCTTACGGGCCATAGTTTACCCACCCCTGCCCTAGAGGACACTTCAGTAGAACTGCCAAGATAGGTCCAGAAGGAGGAATCGGAATGGCAGGAGAAGGCCACGCCAACCCTCTCGCCAGGGCTCAGGACAACCCAAGCCGTCGAGGGCGGTGTACCACACCTGACAATGGATCCACCCTGCCTTACCTTCTCGTCCCGACTATCCCCTTTCTCCCGTGCATAGTCCTGTATCACCTCGGACCGATGGGTGCTCCGCACGGTAGAGAGGGGATACTCCATCCAATTCTGTGCCCTCCCACCCTTCTAACCCCCCTCCCCGTCCCTCTTCAGGGACCCTTCTCACGAGCAGCTCCTTATCCAGGAGATGCAGTTGCTCCTATCTTTAGGGACAGTGGAGAAGGTTCCTCAGGAGCACAGGGGTGAGGGCTTTTATTCCTGGTATTTCCTAATATCGAAAGCCAAAGGCAGCCTCAGGCCATCCTGGACCTGCGACAACTCAACAAGTTCATGAAGAAACTCAAGTTCCACATGGTCTCTCTGGCCTCCATCATTCCTTCATTGGATCCAGCAGACTGGTATGTCGCCTTCGACTTGAAGGATGTGTACTTTCATATCGCGATCACCCAGCCCCACAGGAAGTACCTCAGGTTCGTGGTGAACAACACCCACTACCAATTTACAGTCCTCCCGTTCGGCCTGTCAGCAGCACCTCATGTTTTCACCAAGTGCATGGCAGTCGTCGCTGCGTTTCTGTGCAGGTATCAGGTACAGGTGTTTCCTTATCTCGACAACTGGCTGATCAAGGGTCGCTCCAAGACCCAAGTAGAAGCTCAGATCAGATTAATCAGAACCACCTTTGACAACCTGAGTCTCCTTCTAAATTAAGCGAAATCGACTCTGTCCCCGGTCCAGAGGATAGAATTTATAGGGGAAATATTGGACTCGACCCAGGCCAGGGCATGCCTGCCACAAGCGAGGTTTCAGGCCCTGATCAATATGATTTGAGGCCTCAGATAGTTTCTTGCTGTGGTGGTATGAAAGAAGCCTGAAGCTTCTCAGACACATGGCTGCCTGTACCTATGTGGTGCAGCATGCCAGACTAAGGCTTTGACCTCTTCAGTCGTGGCTTGTGTCAGTGTACCGCCCGGCCAGGGACAGCTTGGAGAGAATCGTGACCCTGCCTCGCCTGGTCCTCAACTCCCTCCTAGGGGGCTCGACCCTCAGGAGGTATGCTCAGGGATCCCCTTCGCCAGTCAGCAGCCATCTCTGTCGCTAGTGATGGATGCATAAGACTTGGGCTGGGGAGTACATCTAGGAGACCGCAGGACTCGAGGTCTCTGATCTCAGGCAGATCTGGCTCTTCACTTCAACGTCAGAGAATTGAGAGCAGTGCGCCTGGCATGCCAGACCTTCCGGGCATACTTAACGGGACAACGTGTATCAGTCATGACGGACACCACCATGGCAATGTTCTATATCAACAAACAGGGGGGGTGAATGCTCCTCTCCCCTGTGCCAGGAAGTCCTCATGCTGTGGGACTTCTGTGTAGAACATTCATTACACCTGCAAGCATCGTACCTCCCTGGGGTACAGAACGAGCTGACGGATCACCTCAGCAGGTCGTTTCACGGCCATGAGTGGTCCCTTTGTCTGGATGTCGCAATTTCAATCTTCCAGAGGTGGGGCTTTCCCCAGATAGACTTATTCGCCATGCGATACAACAGGAAGTGCCAGCAGTTCTGCTCCTTCCAAAAAAAAAAAAAAAAAAAAAAATCACAGCCCGGGCTCCAGGTGGACGTTTTCCTCCTCCATTGGGGAAGTTGTCTCCTATACATCTTTCCGCCCATACTGCTCATTCACAAGGTATTCCTCAAGATCCGGATGGAACAAGCTCAGGTCATATTGATAGCACCAGCCTGGCCCAGTCAGCACTGGTACACATCTCTCCTAGACATGTCCGTGGAAGCCCCTGCCACTCTTCCCGGACCTTCTGACACAAGATCACGGTTGTCTTCAACATCCAAACCTCGAGTTGCTTCACCTCATGGCGTGGAAGCTCCATGGTTGAACCAGATTGAGCTTTCCTGTTCAGGCCATATTAGACTGGTCCTTCTTGGCAGCAGAAAACTCTCTATGGGAGCCACATACCTTGCCAAGTGGAAGAGATTTTCAATCTGGTCAGCGCAGCACCATTCGTCCCCGACACTAGCATCAATGCAGCTTATTCTGGACTACCTCCCCCATCTGAAGCAGCAGAGGTTTCGTTATCATCAATAAGGGTGCACTTAGCCACCATCTCGGCTTTTCACCCAGGTGAGGAGGGCCGCTCTGTGTTTGCTAACCCAATGGTCAGCCAGTTCTTAAAAGGGCTCGACTGGCTATACCCCAACAGTCAGCCTGACCCAGTCTGGGACCTCAACCTGGTCCTTTCTAGACTCATGGGACCACCTTTAGAGCCCTTGGTGACCTGCTCCCTGCTCTACCTCTCTTACAAGGTGGCGTTCCTGGTGGCAATAACTTCGGCCAGGAAGGTGTCTGAACTCAAGGCCCTAACCTCAGAGTCCCCTTATACCGTTTTCTAGAATGACAAGGTGCAGCTCAGGCCTCACCCTGCTTTCCTCACAAAAATTGTGTCACAGTTTCACATTAACCAGGACATCTTTCTCCCGGTGTTCTACCCTAAGCTGCATTCTAGCAACAGGGAGCAGACTCCACTCACTAGATGTCCGCAGGGTGCTAACCTTTTACATCGAGAGAACGAAGCCGTTCAGAAAAATCAGTCCAAGTTATTCGTGGCAGTGGCAGACAGAATGAAAGGCCTACCCGTGTCATCACAACACATTTCATCGTGGATCACATCCTGCATCCGCGAGTGCTACAATCTGGCAGGGGTTCCCGCACCCCTGATCACTGTGCACTCCACCAGGGTGCAGGCTTCATCAACAGGGTTCCTGGCGCAGCTCCCTACTCAGGAAATCTGCAGAGCAGCGACATGGTCCTCCATCCACACTTTCACCATGCATTGTGCGATTACGCAGCAGGCCCGAGACGATGCAGCCTTTGGGAGAATGGTGCTCCAATCAGTGGATGACTCCGACCCCGCCACCTGAACTTGGCCTTGGGAGTCACCTGATTGGAATTCACATGAACAAGCACCCCAAGAATTAAAAATGGTTACTCACCTTGTAACTGTTGTTCGTCGAGATGTGTTGTTCATGTCCATTCCAATACCCACCCTCCTACCCCTCTGTCGGAGTAGCTGGCAAGAAGGAACTGAGGAGGTGTAGGGTCGGCAGTGCTCTATATTGGGTGCCATGAAGGCGCGACTCCAGGGGCGCCCAGGCTGACCCTACGGTTGCTGCTAGGGGAAAAAAATCTTCCAGCTACTGTGCATGTGCGCGCGCATACGCCTGATTGGAACGGACATGTTCTTCGAGATGTGTTGTTCAACAGTTACAAGAAGGTAACTGTTTTTTACAAGGTGCCTTTCACCTTTTCTGAATAGAAGGGTAAATCACTGACTCCCAAGGAAATTTAATAACTGCATGTATTTGTTGGACACTCTCACAGGGATTGTGAGGCTATGGGTAACTTTACATAGTTACATACAGAAACTGGGCTTCATTTTTGGTTTAAATTCATTGTGCATTTTTAAAAAAATATATAAAATGAGATTATCTAACATAAAAATGTTACTGCAACTAGTCTCTTCTGGGCAGACACGGCTTGGTTTTGAAGTCACACTAGGACCTCTAGTGGGCTAGCTGATAAACCCTATCCCTTATGTGGTACATAATCTAAAAGCTCTTCAGTTTACAGCTAGTATTGTCTTTAAATTGAATTCTAAACAATCAAAGAAGAGGCAACATGGGCTAATGGATAGAGCACTGGCCTAGCAGTCAGGAGACCCAAGTTCTATTCCCAGCTCTGCTACTGTGTGAATGTGGGCAAGTCACTTCCCCTCTCTCTGCCTGTTTCACCTCCCACTCTTTATTTGTCTTGCCTATTTGGAGCAGGGACTGTCTCACTGTATCTGTGCAACACCTTGAACAACAAGGCCCCGAACTCAGTTGGGGCTCTAGGCTATACTATAATACCAGAGCTTCCTGTTAATGCTACTGTGCACTTACACTCACTCCTGTAAGTTACTGAGTTATTTCTCTCTCAGATGGGGAAGCCTGAGACACTCAGACTTTCCCAAGGCCACAGAACAAGATAGTGGCAGAAACAGAGCCCCTGGCTTCCAGTCCTATGCTCAAGTCACTAGAAATCCTAATGTAATCCCCTGGCCTGGGTGATTGTGTCCCATACCCTGTGTGCCCAATTTACAGTAGATCACAGACTTCCTCTGGACAGATCAGCTTGAGAGGTCCTAGAATCTGAACTATTGTAGGCCTCACACACTTTGGAACGAGCTTCCTCTCTCCCAAGGAAGTATGTAATCCATTAATCAGTGTCTCTGCCTTCATGCCTGATCCAGAGAGGATGTGAGCATGTTACAGTTCAGCTAGAGACAGATTCACATCCTTTATGGATTGGGCACAGAGAAAGGCATGTACTAACTCTAGGTTGCACTAACTCTAGGGCTATTCCTGTCAACCAAGAAGATGTGCACATTACAGCAAGGTAGGCATTTGCATCAGGGAATTCAAAACTTCACATGGAGATAAAAAAGCATTCATATATTATGGGCCTTGTAAGAGGACTTGCAGCAATAAGCTTTGACTAAGAATGGTCATCTTGCTTTTGGATTGTAGCCTAATTGATCACAGCTGAATTTTCACGTCATTTTTTAAGCCTAGTATTTTTGAATGGAAACAGTTTTCAGCTACATGTTATACCATTTAGTTACAAAGCAACTGCATAAAAAAGGGAAATAAAACCAAGGTCCTGAAAGCCCGTGTTCATTAAATATCCCATAGCACTTTTCGTAAGAGCATTAACCCCAGTGTCCTGGCCAAACTCCAGCTCTGAATAATTCCATTCTGCCTCCTTCAATTCCCCACCTGCAATTCTAATTATATATAGGAATCTTCTTCTTTTCTAGTCCTAAACAGTTATGTTGTGCTGCTATGCAGTCCAACAGCTGCAATGATTCTTAGAGGATTTGTGCTTTAGAATCCTATTATTATGGACCAAGGCCACAACTGGAATCAGGACCTCATTGTGCTAAGAACTGTACAAACATACAGAAAGACACAGACACTGCTCTACAATGCTTACATTCTAAAGCCCCAATCCTGCAAAAAGTTATGCACATGCTTAACTTAAAGCATATGAACAGTCCCCTTGACTTCAATGGCATTACTCACATGCCTAGAGTTAAGCATCTTTGTGCTTTCTCCCATGCTGCCCCTCACACTGAGAGGAGCTCCCCAAAAACATCTACAAAGCTACCTCATTATCCTCCTTCAAAACCCTCCTCAAGACTTCTGTTCTGTGATGCCTACCAAAAAAAAAAAAAAAAAAAGTGACAATAGTTAGGCTGCTGGTGTACTGAGACCACAGCCTAGCATGCTAGCCAATATTGTCTCATTGTTTCCCTGTACTCCCCTGTCTGTCTGTATCTATCTGTTGTCTCTGGTCTTATACTTACAGTTTAAGCTCCTTAGTGCAGGGACCATCTTTTTGTTCTGTGTTTGTACAGCACCTAGTGCAACTGGGGCCTTGGTCCATGACTAGAGCTCCTAGGTGCTATGGTAATAAGCATATTTTATTATTATTATTTGTAAGTTTTTGAGAGCTCAGAATAGAATTTACATCCAGATGTAATAAGAGTAACAGTTGGAGGTAGAGGAGAACAGGTCCTACATAAACAGAAGAAATATTTCAGGAGAATTACTAGGGCAAAAGCCATTTCTCAGGAGACCCCCTAGTTGGGACCACAGCCCTAGTTCTGCCAGGAGCTCCATGTGGGAAGACCCCTGCATGGAACCCCACTGAAGTCAATGGGCTCCATGCTGGGCAGGGGTCCATCTGCATAGAATTCATTGCAGGATCCGAATCCAAACATGCAACTCTTCTCCAGAATAATCCAAAAGTAAGGAATATTCTCTCTTACCAGGATGCAGACATCTGGCTTGTCTTTGTTGATAATATCAATCAGATCCAACATAGGGTCATAGGTGATGCTGTCAGAAGTTGTATAGGGCCCACAAGCAACCAAGACCATTTGCAGCTCCAAATCTAAAAATGTATTGCAACAGTGTCAGCACAAGTTTCTAAGCGCCCCCTTTGCCCACAGGGCATCCTCTATCCTGCCATCATACACATGGGGGATTTCCCTTTGCTTGGTGCTGTTTTCACTCTCTAAGATCTTGCTCTCAGATGTTGTACATAGAAGCATCCAGGATATGGAAAGAGGGGCACTGTGGTGTGATACACACACACAAGCTCAGTGCTATTTCTTAGCTGTTAGATTTTTCTGGCTGGGGCGTGCAATACAAAAGAGCATTCCCCACCCTGCCACTTAAAATATTTCTCTTTATCATTCTATTAAAAAAAAACAAAACAAAAAAAAACCCACTTCTCTTCTGATGTGTCAGATGGTCTTACAAGGGATGCTATCCAGGCAATCATGTAGAGCCACATCACTGATGGAGGGAAGGAGGGTAAAAACCAAGACTACAGCCAAGACATTGCTTGTGTTAAGTATTTGCATGGGGAGGATTAGAAGTAGAAGGAAGAGAGACAATTCAGCATCATGAGTGATTCATACTGCCCTGTTCAGCTCACCCAAGTTTAGCCAGATGTACTGATATCTTCATTGCACAATAAATCAAGCCAGAGGTTCTCAATGAAAGAGGCACATCAGACTTTGAGGGGGCCCGATGAGCCTTCTTATGGTTCAGTGGTTAGGTCACAGCACCACTCAGGTTTGGCTTATCCACCCCTCTGTCATGACCAGGGGGTAAGGGAATGGGCCATATTTAAGTGAGGAGAGACTGGGCCAAATTTGAGTGGATGCTGTTGTGACTTAGTGTGCTCAAGGGTGGGGGGGTATTTTTGTAGCGGGGGGAGCCTCCAAGTGCTAAGGTGGGGCATGGGGAGGTTGAGACTCTGATACAGAAAGACTGGAGAGATCAAGAGTGACTTCTCAGCATCTGATGAACTGATCATTTTTCCTCTGTTTCCCTCCCAGATTGCCCTTCCAGCAGATGGAAAGCTGCTGAAATACATATATATCTGGGCCTGCCTTAAACATTCTAACTAAATGCCTTTGGTTGGGTTTAAGCCAGCCCCTGAAATTAATACAGCTTTCATTACATTCTCAGTGCAGAGTCAGAGCACAGGAGATTATTTTAACAATAGATCACTGGGATCGGATCCAAGAACAATCCCACAATGGACCTATTAAAAAAAATAGGAAGCTATGCCCAGTAAAGAGTACGTAATGATGCTTTTAAATAGTTTCATGTGCACCAAATCTGAGAAACTGCACTAGCTGCAGTTTGTGCTGTTGAGTGTGTATCTGTCTAATTCTCTACAGGACCAGTATGAAAAGCTAACCTTGATTTTCTAAGCTGGGGGGGAAGGGGGAGAAATCTTTAAAAATGATTGAACTCACCTTCAACTTGCTCTGTAGATTGGTAGAAAGGAAGAGGTACCCCCTGAAGAGAAAGGATACTTAAAAAATCATTGCAAGCAAAGGGAATAATTGCACATGGCCAAATTCTACTCTCAGCAACACCAATATAAACCCACAGCAGGATTTGGTCCATAGCCTCTACATGAAAGACATTTACTCCATCCCTGCACTGTAACAGCCTCTGCAGGAGTGAGGAGACAGTCTGATTTGATCAACTAATAGGGACAAATACATTCCTGGGTAATTAACACATGCCTCTGTGGTACTGTGAAGCACAAGACCATAGGGCAAGTGACCTCAACCACCTATGATGTGCATTAAGCTCTATAAATCTACTGCCCATAGCGGCTTAGTGAGATTAAGAAATTGAGGGTGGGGGGAAAGTCAGCCTCATGCATTACTGATAGATATGACATCGCTGCAACAGCCATCCAAAAACTATACATCCCCAAAGGGGCACTTGGATAGCCTCAGACAAACCCTGTGATAGCCAAACCGGACAGTCTCTACGCAAAAGAATTAATGGACACAAATCTGACATCAGGAATCATAATACTCAAAAACCAGTGGGAGAACACTTTAACCTGTCTGGCCATTCTATGACAGACCTGCGGGTGGCTATCTTAAAACAGAAAAACTTCAAAAACAGACTCCAACTAGAGACTGCTGAGCTGGAATTGATATGCAAACTAGACACAATCAACACAGGATTAAATAAAGACTGGGAATGGCTGAGCCATTACAAACATTGAATCTATCTCCCCTTGTAAGTATTTTCACACTTGCTTCTTATCAAACTGTCTGTACTGAGCCATCTTGATTATCACTTCAAAAGTTTTTTTTCTCTTACTTAATTGGCCTCTCAGAGTTGGTAAGACAACTCCCACCTGTTCATATATCTCCTCAATATATGTTTCACTCTATATGCATCCGAAGAAGTGGGTTGTAGCCCACGAAAGCTTATGCGCTAATAAATTTGTTAGTCTCTAAGGTGCCACAAGTACTCCTGTTCTTTTTGTGGATACAGACTAACACGGCTGCTACTCTGAAGTAAAGTTAGATTGCTTGGATTTTGTATGTAGATTTCAAGGAACATCAGCACTACAGGAGGTGTTTGGGAATCAGAACGTGGAGCTGGGGGAATATCATTGGCCTATTAGAATCAGCATTGAAACTGAACAGAAAGTATTCCCTTCTGCACTCTTTAGTCTAAAAGAGCCCTGTTTTATTAACTTTGCAAGGCCTATTTACTCAGGCACTATCAAAGGTGATGGGACTCCCAGTGAGTTGTGGATAGTCTTTCTAGCAGTTTGATTTCTGGATGCCACATTAATAAGTGTTGTATTTTCTTATATTCTAGGGTGTCACCATATCTAAACCTAGTGATACACAGAAGCAATAAACCTAACACAAAAGACATACATTGAAAAACAAACCTTGGCTTAATTTTTTCAAAAGTCCCTCACAATTTGGGGGATCCAACCTGAGACACACTAAAGGGGCTCAGTTTTCAGGAAGTGGGTGCTCAGCACATTTTGAAAGCCAGGCTTCTTTAAATGTATCATATTGGGGACTCAAAAATAGAGGCACCCCAAAATCATTACCTACTTTTGACAGTTTAGACCCATGTTTTAACAGATGTGCCTCACAAATGGTAAGATAAACTGGTACCGAGTACAAGTTACTTAGATAGACAAGACTAACTCCTTTTCCAGATGGGTTAATTATTTAATCATTTAGAATTATGTCACAATTAAGTTGTTTTGATCATCCAATTCTAAAATCGCTTGTAAGCATATTTGCCGAGTTTCTAATGTGCCTGGGGGTGCTCCCCCGGTTCTGTCCCAGGCCCCGCCCCACCCCATCCCTTTCCACCCCCTCCCCTGAGCGCATCCAGCCCTTGCTCCTCCCCTCTCCCCCATAGCACCTCCTGCACACTGCGGAACAGCTGATCATGGCAGGTGGGAGGCGCTGATGGTGGGTGCTAAGCACCCACTTTTTTTTTTTTTTTCCCTTCTGTGGTGCTCCAGCCCTGGAGCATCCATGGAATCGGCGCCTATGTTTGTAAGAACAGATAAGCCAGTTTCTGGGAAAAGTTCTAGACCTGCTCCTGATGTTTCATTGACAGCACAAAGACACGGGAAGAGTAGAAAAGAATTTGTGCTTAGTTGGATTTACTCACCTCATACAGCTTAGATGCAACCAGTTTTCCACCCGTACTGTTAATACTCTCCATCACCACAACCTGGAAAAGAGTTAAATAGAAGAAACCATGACACCAGGGTGACTGCTTGTTCAGACTCAGGAAAGGGCTAAGCTATTGATAATACCTAGTTCTTATTTAGTATTTTCTTCAGTAGATTGCAAAGAACTTTACAAAAGAGGTCAATATCATTAGCCCCATTTTACAGAGGGGAAACTGAGGCACTGAGAGGGGTCATGACTTGCCCAAGATCACCTGATAGGCCAGTGGCAGAGCCAGGCATAGTATCCAAGTCCCCAGTCAAGTGTTGTCTCTACTACACCAGAATGGTTTTATTATAAGGTAATATACTTCTGCCTATCCCCCAAGTAGTAATAATAAGACCTTGGCTATTATTTTTCATATCCAGATCTCAAAGTGCTTTACAAAACAAATTAAGGATCACTCCCATTTAAAAGATAGATAAACTGAATCACAGAGACTAAGTGATTTTCAAAGTTACCCAGATTCCACTGAAACTGATTAGGCTCCTTTGACGATTCTAACCCTCCCCACCCAGCATTCTAGAAACCAGGACTCAAACCTTGAAAACTCTCTTATAGAATTCCTGCATCTCGAAGTAATGGACAGATTTCCTAGCCCCTTCTGCCCCCAGCAATATGCCCTATCCAACACCTCACCTGTCCTGGAAAGAGGGAGTATTCTTTCAGTTCTGATAAATCCACAGGAACTTGCCCTCCTGAAGAGTGTTCCCGATCCCCTTCTAGAATGACCGACTTGGCATTCAGTTTTCCGTTGCTGTCACAGCCAATCTGTCCCAGCACAGTGACTGGTTCCTACAGAACAGAAAGCATAGAATGATCTTAGCCAAAGGAATCCTATGGCACAATTCATCTCCCATGCAAGACAGCAGTCTACGAAGCTCCACAAATTCCCAGTGTATGGATCTTGCCTTAAAAACTAAGCTGAACCCCAGGGCAAGGAAGAGACACCTCAGGCCTAATTTTCAGGCCCAATTTTCGACCTGCAATAAACAAGCCTAACAATGGACTTCCTGGGAGAGAAATAAAGCTCTCTCTCAAGGAGTCAGTTGTGGCTGTAACTCATTGTAGAGATACATTTTTACCGTAGTTTGAAAATCAGGCCCATTTTTGCTGGGCCAACTTGGCTTAAGGAGGCGGTAATGCAAACCAAGCAAATTGATGCATGGTCACAGTTGTATCTAAAGTACTTACATGTATCTCAATACTGTAGTATCTGAGAAGTTCACAGTATTTAAGGTAGTTATCCTCATTACACCCTGGTATGGTAAACAAAGCACTATTATTCCACTGTACAGATGGGGAACTAAGGCATGCAAAAATTAAGTGACTTCCCAAGGTCATACAGGGAGTCTGTTGGCCAAGCAGGGAATTGAACCCAGGTCTCAGGCCAGTGCCCTAAACTCTAGACCATCCGTCCTCTCCGGTTTGGACTGTCTCACTGTTCAGGTTGTGCAAGTCTGCTATGCTGCTCTCCACATCCTACAGACATCCTCACATGCTCCAACTGGTCTTCGGGCTCTGTCCCCTCAGACAGTTCCAACATACTGTGGACTTTCTGGCTATTGGTTCTCCTTATATGTAAAAGCTGGAGTCTACTTAAGCCTAATTTATATGGATAACATTAACATCCACTGTTACACAAGACAGGAAGTTTAGAAGGAATTTAAGCCCTCCTGCCTAAAGGCATATGCCAGTGCGTAAATAACAGGCATGTGGAAGGCCCCCTATAGGAGTAATTCCATTGTTGTCCTCTTTGATGTTCCTTATACCTTCCTCTAAAGCATCTGGTATTGGCCACTGTCAGAGATAGGATATCAGGCTACACAGACCCCTGGTCTGATCCAGTCTGGCAAGTCCTCTATTATTATAGGTTTCCTTGAGAATAAGGAAGCAAAGGGTAACTACACAACATGCCATTGACCAACAGTCTCAAAGGTGCAACTTCTATAAATCCTGGAATATTTAATGGAAAAATCACTACCAATGCAATGCAGTGACAGACAAAGACATAACAACAGAAGAGACTTGCAAACACACACACTTATGAAAAAGCTCCTGAGATGCAGTGCTTACCTGTGCAGGGACTAACACAGAAGTGAACTCCTCGATCTTGTAATGTTTCTTCAGTGCATCCCCGAGTTCGTCTATCTTCCAGGACAGTACTAAAATCATAAAACAGTGTAAGAACATTTAAGATTTCTGCAGAAACAAGGAGACAGAACATGAAGTCAGCAGCCAATTTAAAATAGAGTTTCTCTTTCAGGATCCAAGGTACTTATCTGTCCCCACCTCACCAGGGAACCTAAGAGTCTCACAAATTTTTAACATTCATCCTCACATTACCCCATGCAAGGTAGGGAAGTGCTGTTATCCCCATTTTATAGATGGGGAACTGAGGCACTGAGAGACTAAATGATTTACCTAAGATCACACAGGAAGTCCATGGCGGAGCAAGGAATTGAATCCAGGTCTCCCAAGTCCCAGGATCGCATTTTATCCTACTGCCTTAACAGAATTCCATAACTCCCCTATCTCCATATATCCCAGCAGTCACGAATGTCTGATACTACTCTAAAGCAGAAGAAAGTACTCTGCCTAACCAGTAAAGGAACAGCTATACCAATAGATAGTGACTTCTTGAGATCAGGAAAGGCAAACTTAATTGCCTACTTTAACTGGAGGTCAAATGCCATCTTTGAATAGTATGATGTACCTGGATCTTTCCATATGAACATGTTGAACAGTATAGAAAATGTTAATCGGGGGGCTCCTAATTACCCTCTCTCATGACAAAAGCAAAGGGGCAATCAATGAAATTGGAAGGCAACAAATTTAAAACTGATAAGTAAAAATCTTCCTTCACTGGCCACACACACATAAAATAAATAGTTAGCCTGTGGAACATACAGCTACAAGATGGTATCAAGAATTGAGTAGGATTCAGCATTTATATGGACAAGACTATCCACAGTTCCATTAAAGAGGGTTGGGGCGGAGGCGGGGGGGGGAGGGAGAAAAAAAGAAAATAAACCCACTTCCTTCAAAGCTTGAGCCAACTTCCAATCTCCCCTATGGGCAGGTTATTCCATAACTGACCACCTCAAGCTTCTTGCAGCTTCCACAGAAGTATCTAGCACTGACCACTGTTGTCCAATATCTTGTCTCCTAAACAAAATGCTGCCCTGAACCAGTACGGGAATTCCTATTTATAGGGGCAAACCAAATCTCTCACCTTTCACTAAATTATTGGCTTGACTTTCAGTGATGCTGAGTTCCCAGATCCTGAATTCAGTGGAAGCTGTAGATGGCTAGCACCTCCAAATACAAGACCTGATTTTCAGTCAATCACTGCAGTATCAGAGCTCCTTCCACATAAAAATCAAACGCAAAAGTGAAGTTCCTAGCCGTCTCTGGTCTCAAGGTCTCAACTGTGTGTAGGTTTTGTTTTGTTTGTTGGTTGCTTGGGGCTTATTGGGTACAAAGGGATGTCAGTTTTGTGCATGCTATTCTTATGGTGGAAAGGGTTTTGCAGCGAAGGTTTTGCAGCATTTTCTAAATGTGGTCAGGGCCTGGACTCGCCTAACCCCCTCTAGAAGTTTGCTCCATAGCTGGATCCCCTTATCCAAAAGTGCACTGCCCCAGTTCTCACATGCTGCATCCTGTGCTTTGTGGTCTGTATTGTCCCAGAGGAGCGCAGCTGTCACGGTGGTTCATAGATCAAAATTTGCTCTTTGATCTCACTGGGGACTGCTCCATTAATTGGTTTGAAAATTAGGACCCAGGCATCAGACTGGCATCGGAAGCTAATTGGGAGCCAGTGGAGGAACTTGGACACAGGCCTGATGTGCTCACAGCAGCCTTCAAAATGTTCACTAGAACACAAAGTTTTCATTGGGAAGAAGCTTCTGGCTTCCCTAGTTAGTAAAGATGTTAAGAGCCAAAAGTGTAAGATACCATAAGTCATTAGGGGTTCTTACATACAAAAAAATATTAATGTACCTTCCCGGATGTCACGAAGCTTTTGGAACATGAATTTGTAACTCTTGGTGAGCGACTGTTCTGGTGGACCAAAGAGCTTCACACTTGATCCGTGGCCTCCTTTTCCACTCCAGGACGTGTCCTGTAGAGAGCCGAATGAGGTTACCACCTCACCTCGGTTGCTCCGGGAGCCATATTTCTGAGAGGGAGTAGCGCTGCATGGAGGGAAGAAAAGGAACTGTGAAAAGTAACTTGATCTCATCTGACTTTAAAAAGCAACAAATCCAGTACAAGTTAGACCAAGCCTTCTGTAACATGGATTTATTCTGATATCTAATATCTCAGACAGAGACCACTTGTTCTGCCACAGAAATTGAGGCACCTTTTGGGTGGGATGTGGCAGCTGTTTAAACACAGTATAACAATACTATACAATGGTTTAGAACAAGAATAATCCTGTATCCACATGAAACTCCAGGGGGAGTTTTAAGCAGGCAAGAATATAGGTACCCAAGTTGGAATTTAACCAGGTGATGGGGTTATTGTCACTAATGCTTACAAAGAAAAAAGCCTCAACACAAACAAACCATAGCCATTGAAGAGCCCACTGAGTTAAGTGGTTGAGGCACTGGTAGTAAGTTTCTCTTTTCACCTGTGCCTTTCCTACTATCCAAAGGCATGTGCAAGTATCAGGAGAAGAAGCGGACTCCCAGAAACTGTTCTGGGCCAGCAGCTTGTTGCAGTCTTTCCCACTATACTCTGTGTCTCTCTTAGATAGCAGTATTCTAACCTGTCAGTAGTTTCTGCCCACCCAAACCCAGTAATGGTAGATCTTTGTCTCTACCCTGTTGGCTGTCTTTGGGAGGGGAAAGCAGAGACATCTCTGGTCAGATAGCGTCCCACAGTGGTCAGTCATTTCAGAAGAAGGATTGCCCAGTGGGTAGGGCACCAGCTTAGGACTTGGGAGACATGGGTTCAATTCCTGCCCCACCACAGAGTCCCTGTGTGATCTTAAGGGGGAAAAAAATCACTTAACCTAAGCTCCCCATCATTAAATAGGGGATAATAGCACTGCCTTACCTCACAGGGGAGTTGTGAGGTGCTTTGACACTAGTGATAGGGACCATATACGTGGTTAAAATGGACAGACAGATCTGCTCCCTGACTTATTCTAGTTTTGCCCCCATGTCATCAGATTAGCATACACCATGAGACTGGGAAAGCAGTGTGGATTAGGGCACCAAACCAGGACTCAGGAGACCTGGTTTTATTCCCAAATTCTGCCACTTACCTACTTTGTGAGCTTGGGCAAGTCACTTTGCCTGTTTTTCTCTCAGCCTTCATCTGTAATGTCTAACTAGCTCTTTGGGGCAGGGATTCTCTCACTATGTTTGTAGAGTGCCTATCACAATATAGTCCCAACCTCAGGTTCAGCCTCTAAATGCTACCGAATAGTTGTTAATAATCTGTGTTCGTAGGCGCCAACTTTTCCTGGCACCGGTGGGTGCTCGTGTGCCCGGAAAGCGCTGGGAGCCAGGGGGGAAAAGCGGCCATGTGGCACGCTCAGGGGAGGAGGCGGAGGTGAGCTGGGGCAGGGCGGAGCACCCACGGAGTTGGTGCCTATGTCTGTGTCCATCATCAATAGGGTTGTGAAGACAGGAGTTGGAAAGATTCATATATTTTAAGGCCTGAAGGGATCATTATGATCATCTAGTCTGACCTCCTGTATAGTACAAGCCAGAGAACCTCATCCAATAATTTTTGCATCAAACCCATAACTTCTGCTTGAGCTACAGCATATTTGTTAGAAAAAATATCTAGTTTTGATTTAAGGATTTCAAGTGATAGAGAATCCACCACATCCATAGCTAAATTGTTGCAACAATTACCCTCACTGTTGAAAATTTGTACCTTTTTCTAGCCTGAATTTGTCTAGCTTCAGTTTTCAGTAAGCTGATCTCATTCTGCTAAATTAAAGAGCTGCCTACTATCCAAAAAACTTTTCTCCATCTACATACTTGAGGACAGTGACCAAGAGTTTTGGGTAAAATAAAGAGACTGAACTTAAGTTTCTCACTTTAAGGTCTGTTTTCTAGACCTCAGATAATAATTGTGGCTCTTTTTTGAACCCTTCCCAATTTTTCAAAATCTTTTTTGAATATGAACACCAGAACTGGATGTAGTGATCCCATAATGGTTTCACTAATGCCATACACAGAGATAATACCACTTCCCTACTCCTGCTCGGTATTCCCCTGCTTATAACAAGAGGAAATTCAGTTTCTAGTTTCATATGTCTTGAGGCTTTAGTGTCAAGATTCAGCCACAATTTAAACCACATTCAAAGTTAGTGTGAAGAGGAGTCAGGGAGCTGCTAGAAGAGCCAACTCAAGTGGGAGACCAATAGTACCATACCTTGGAGAGAAGCTGTTTGGAGAGAAAACTAGGTGGGGGCTACGGGTGGATAAAGTCCTTTTAGATCGTGGATTCTCTGGTGTCGTTATGTTCCGTTTCTGAGAGCCCTACAATACAGGAAGAACAGATATGTCAGTCTTTTCCAGATCACTTTGAAATTCAATTGAGGGTTTTACATATATGCCATTTTCTGTCAGCTACTACTCCTTAGGAGACACATGAGAGGGCCTTATTCTCTATTGCAATGCACCTTGTGTAGTCATTTAGATCAATACCATGTAAAATGGGTGTAAAATGCTGCCAAACCAGATTAATAGGGCAACAAAGAATCAGGCCTTTGACTTTTAAAGTGACACAGGCCCCGATCCCGCAATAACATTTGCACAGCTGGACCCCTGCACCCACACCAAATTCAAAGCAGTACGCAGAAGTCATTGCTGGACTGGGGCCTTATTCCTTAAAAATAGCCCTGCAACAGTCATGAAAACTGTCCAGCCCAGCCACAAGATCTATCTTCCCTCCCTTACCCCGATGAAAGGGAAACAATATTTAATCACACATCCAAAGAAAAAAAATTGTGCTCACCCCAGATAAGAGTAAATCTTTGCTTGCATTAAGACAGAAGAAATAGCAAACAAAAACAGTAACACTTTCACATATGCCCCAAAGCCTTAAAATTCCACCCAGCTTCCAACATCTCAGAGGAGAATGGAGCTGGGTAGCACTTTTTGGAACAGAAACATACAGAACACTATACACTTACTTTTGACGGTGTTGTGTAGGCATCTAAGAGGTTCTCCTCTTCCTCCTCTACGTCAATGCTAACAAATATTAGTCATGGAAGAGAACAGAGTACCGTCTTCTGAAATATAGGATTTGACCATTTGTTGCCCTGCACCTTTACTCAGTCATTTGCAAAATCCTATGGTTCTGTCTTGGAAGTGTATTGCCCTACACACGTGCAGCCATTTACACTAGTGCAATGGAGAATCTGGTCCATAAATTTCAATTAAAGTGATTAAAAACAAAGATATTATAGAGGTAAAACTATCTTTAGAGGGCTATTGCCCTTCTTGTAAAATGGAGGTCACAAGATTTTTGCAAAGCACTAAAAATTCATTCTTGATTTATTCCAATAGGAACTATCCGAGGGTGCCTAAGGGATTTCAAAAGTTTGCAGTTCTGAGAGCAACTTAAGATATTGACAAGAAACATTACACAAAAGGAATGCATTTTCCAACCTTAAAGTTAACAACTTTCTCCCATCCTGCTCTTTTATGCATGGAGAAGCCTCCTCAAAATCCAATTCTACCATAACAATCACAGGAGACTGCCAACTGATGTTGTCTACATAGTTTTTGTCCCAGCATATCTACATCAGTTACCTTAAATTACACTGTAGGCTCTTTGGGGTATCTTCCTAAATTTTGAACAGAATCAAGCACAGAGGAGCCCAGTACAGCACTGACTCTTTAGCAGTTTCTCCTGGTGTTGCAGAGTAAGTTGTTACTTATCTTTGATCTAATGCTAGGAGAACATTAATATTAAAAATCTTTACTAGAGAAAGTTGACTACCTATCTTAGGTACTTATAGGACTCCTATCATCATAGCATCTGAGACTCTCACAATCTTTAATGCGACATACACCTGCAAGGTAGGGCAGTGCTACTGTACTCAATTTACAGATAGAGAAATGAGGCACAGAGAAACTAAGCGACTTGCCCATGGTCACAAAGAAAATCTGCAGCATAGCAGGTAATTGAACCGGTCTCCAGAATTCCAGGCTAGCACCCTAACCACTGAACCATCCTTCCTCTCATGAGTAACAGATTACATGTAATTAATTCCTTGTAAGCTATACTATATAGTAACACCAAAGTACAGGCTGAATCAAGAAAGTCAGCTAAAAAGGGACTTATTTTGCCTTTTCAGTTAAAAGTCCTAATATTAAACAAATAGCAGAGAAGGATACAGTCCCTGAATGGTGTTGATATCCTTGATTCCAGAGTATCTGTTGTCCTTTTTTTGATGAGTTTTATTAACTCTTTTGTTGAGTACCTGAGGAATAATGAAAGTCCATGACTACTTCAAGCTGTACACATCACCTGATTATATAGCACTTCGCATCTCTAAAGATCTTTACGGGTGTTAACCAATTAATCCAACCCTGGGTATTAATCTTCACCACCATTTCACAGACGGAGAAACTGAGGCACAGAGAGATGAAATGTCACCCTAGGCCACAGAGAGAAACAGCATCAGAGCTAGGATTAGAATTTGGGAGTTCCCAGCCTGTGCTCAAGCCCTCAGACTTCTGTTGAAAAATAAGTTTAAAAAAAAAATTTCAAAAGCAATTTGGGATTTTAGAACGTGCTCTGATGTCTAGTGTCCACTAAAAATATGGCATAGATAGGGACCTGTATAAGATTGGGGGAATCCAATATCAACCTATAAAGCAGTTTCATTTCCTGCTTTAAAAGCGATGGAGTGTCTCAAAAATATTAAGCTTTCCTTTCTCTCACTCTTTGAACATTTTGTCTATTTAGATTGTTTGCTTTTCAGAGCGGGGACTTGCTGTGTCCTATATATGCACAGTTAGCACCATAGGACTGCTGTTCTCAGTGGGGACCTCTAGGTGTTACTATAATAGAAAAAATAAGATAAATAATCTTCAGAGCAGCAAGAAGCCAAAACACCATACTCAATTATTCCTATATTTAGGGCAAGGGGTGGTTTGAATTTGTTTCACTCTCGGTAGATTTGTCTTAATTATGATAAAATTATATTAAAGAAAGTGTTTCTAGTCAACACGTTCTAAAACTGCACCATGTACAAGGCAAGTTGTACTTTAGCTGTGCCTGCAGGCACAGGTCTCATTAATGCCCAGCTAGGTTTCAAGTTGACCTGCTGGTATATACACAGAGTGTAGGAATTTAGTGCTAGTTATATGTTCTTAAAAAGATGACCTTTTCCCCCAGTTTACACAAGGCAAACTACACCTCCTCCCAACCCTCTATTAGCCGTTTACTAAACATCATTCTTACTTCATGTTCAAAGACATTCAGGATCTCTACAGTGAGACGAGACCCGTCTTCTTTAGTTGTAGTGAAGGCAACTAATTCATTAGCCAAGTCACTCTGTGCCAGTCTGTGCGTCATGCATAGTTCAACCACTGCAAGAGGACAAAAAGAACAGGAGTATTTTATACAGAGTTGAATCACTGATGAATTTGCAGATGTCATCTCTCTTGCTTTAATAGGCAGACACCACAACTACAGTTGTTTAGCACTGCAGAGGATAAATTAGAGTCAAATCACAATTGTTCCTCGCTATTTTCGGACCAAGCAAAAGAGGCACTTTGTCCCCCCTCTCAGCCTCTGGGACAGAACAACACAACTTTATCAGCCGGCAACCTTGATACAAACAGCATCTAGTCCCAAACACTAGTTTTCCCAATGTTAAACACAGGAAATGGAGCAACAAGTGACATTAAGCGCAGAAGGAAGCAGCGTCCAAAGAGCAAATTATGCCGCTCATCACTTTTCTGCCTCATACCCCCAAAACCCCTCCTCCAGACCCCCCCGCAATCCCCCTCCCCGCCAGGATCTCAGTTTACCCCATCACCTTACTCCCACCACGCAATACCTGCCGCCACCCCACAGCCCCCGTTACCCACCCGTCCTCACAAGCCCCAGGACACAGCCCCACTGGTCCGCTGCCCGCGTCCCCACAACCCCTGTTGCACCTGCCCTAGAAGCCCCTCCGTCCCAATTTCTCCCTCAAGCCCCGCTACCTGCCCCCACACACACCGCCTGTGCCTCCCTCCTCCTCCCCTAATGGCACGTGCCGCCTCCCTCACGTTTGTCGGGCACCGCCTCTTCTTCATAGCCCACCCCGAAGACCCTGAGATCCTCCAGCAGCTCCTCGACACAGACCGACCCCATCGGCCACCCCCGTCTGCCGGCTGCTGAGACAGAAAGCAAGCGAAAAACCCGCCACCCTCACGACACTTCAGTACTTTACGGCCGCCGTTACCTTGCCTGCTCCGGCCTCCAGCAGCCAAAGGGGCGGGGTCTATTCCGACTGGGCGTAGCTAGCTACCTCTGAGCAGCTAATAGGGAGAAGGCGGGGTAGCTCCCTCAGAAATACCGCGTCGGTTGTGACCAAAACCATAGCTGAGGGGCGTGGCTACACATCCAAGCAGCCTATGCGAAGCCCTAGGCGGGGCTGGAGACCGGTAGGGGCGGGGCTGTTTCTCCCCTCTCAGCTCGCGAGGGGAGTTGGGAACGGCGGGTGCCGGGGGAGGCTGGCTCGCCGAGCTCCCCGGAGGGGAGTAGAGTAGAGTAGAGGGTTGGGTCGTTGGTTGGTCTCGCGCTGCCGATAGTTCTCAGAAGGCGGGCGGGGGCACGAGACAGTTAGGGGGGAGGATGAGGGGAGAGTGAGCGAGCTGGGCAGGAGCCTTCTGAGCGGGATTAGATAAATTGAGCCTCCCTATTCCTCCCCCAAAGGTGGAATTGATATAATCTCTCTCTGAGGGAGAGAGGCCAGGAGGCTCCAGGGATGGGGCGGGGGAGCTCTGAAGGGGAAATGTTTTAAGGGAGGGAAGGGTCCTTTGATTAGCAGAGAAGAGATTGGGGAGAAACACCCCTCTAAAGGCCTAGTGTACACACAATGTTGTGTTGCATGGTATTAATCCCAACTATACATATATATATATATATATATATATATATATAAAATGATGGGGTCTAAATTAGTTATCACTCTAGAAAGCGATCTTGGAGTCATGGAGAGCTCTCTGAAAACATCCACTCAATGTGCAGCGGCAGTCAAAAAAGCAAACAGAATGCTGGGAATAATTAAGAAAGGGATAGATAATAGGACAGAAAATATTGTGTTACCGTGGATTTATATAGAGGCATGCCCACATCTTGAATACTGTGTGCAGATGTGGTTGCCCCATCTCAAAAAAGATATACTGGAATTGGAAAAGGTTCAGAAAAGGGCAACAAAAATGATCAGGGGTACGGAACGGCTTCCGTATGAGGAGAGATTAATAAAACTGGGACTTTTCAGCTTGGAAAAAAGATGGCTAAGGGGAGATATGATTGAGGTCTATAAAATCATGACTGGTGTAGAGAAAGTAGATAAGGAAGTGTTGTTTACTACTTCTCATAACACAAGAACTAGGAGTCACCAAATGAAATTAATAGGCAGCAGGTTTAAAACAAACAAAAGGAAGTATTTCTTCACACAATGCACAGTCAACCTGTGGAGCTCCTTGCCAGAGGATGTTGTGAAGGCCAAGACCATAACAGGGTTAAAAAAAGAACTAGATGAATCCATGGAGGATAGGTCCATCAATGGAGGACAGGATGGGCAGGAATGGTGTCCCTAGCTTCTGTTTGCCAGAAGCTGGGAATGAGCGACAGGGTATGGATCACTTGATGCTTACCTGTTCTGCTCATTCCCTCTGGGGCACCTGGCACTGCCTACTGTTGGAAGACAGGATACTGGGCTTAGGGTGACCAGATGTCCCGATTTTATAGGGACAGTCCTGATATTTGGGGCTTTTTCTTATATAGGCTCTTATTACCCCCCACCCTGTGTCTCGATTTTTCACACTTGCTGTCTGGTCACCCTGACTGGGCTAGATGGACCTTTGGTCTGATCCAGTAGGGCATTCTTGTGTTAAACACAGTGAGGTAAACTGCTGCAACTTTTCACGTGGTTGCTCTTAAACAGATTTAAACTTTACTTGTAGCAGTTTAGCTTGCACCTTACAAGCTAATCCAGTATCACCAGTTTTAAACCAATGTAAATGTGCCCACCGATGGGTTTGTGCTGATTTGACTGAATTGGTTTTTAAACCAATTTATGTGAAACTGTTACAACTTGTGTGTGTAGATAAGTCATTAGAGAACCAGGGCTGCATTTAGGGAATAAGAGAAAACTTGGTTTTTGTTTTTGTTTTTTTTCAAAGAAAGAACTACAAATGATAGAAACAAGATCGTACCCGATGAACACAGGGAACAGGAGGGTGAGAATGGAAGCTGTAGGTGGAAGAAGAAAAATGGAGAAGAAAAAGCAATAAAAAACACAGACTTAAAGTTATTTTATTTATTTTATTCTTTCATGTCCCTACATTTTATTGTATTTCCCTGACTCATGCCCCACAGCTCCACGTAGAAGGGAACAGCAGGGTGTTGTTAGTATGTGGAGTTACCAGGCCCAATCGTAAGCATTGCTTTGCACTTTTAATTCCAATTAGCTTAAACAGTTAAGGCCCTGATCTTGCAAAGATGGAACTGCTGGTGCATAAGTCAAGCTTTCCTCGCTGTCTCTTAGGATCATACTCCTAAAGATAAACTATGAATTATCTTTATCTGTTTTAGTTTAAATTGTAAATCCTTTGGGCCAATGACTGTCTGTCTTTTTGTTGTGTAGACTTGCTTGCACAATGTGGGTGGGGTGTCTAGGGCAATGGTTTTCAAACTTTTTTTCTGGTGACCCAGTTGAAGAAAATTGATGCCTGTGACCCAATGGAGCTGGGGATGAGGGGTTTGGGGTTTTGGAGGAGCTCAGGGCTGGGGCAGAGGGTTGGGGTGAGGGCTGTGGGGTGGGGCTGGGAATGAGGGGCTCTGGGTTTGGGGGTGCTCAGGGCTGGGGCAGGGGGTTGGGGCGTGGGAGGGGGTCAGGGCTATGGGCTGGGGGTGCAGGCTCTGGGGTGGGGTTGGGGGTGCAGGCAGGGGCTGTGGGGTTGGGGGGCCTCAGGGCTGGGGCACGAGGTTACCTTGGGCAGCTCCTGGTCAGCAGCGCAGGGGGTGCTAAGGCTGGTTTCCTGCCTGTCCTGGTACCGTGGACCGTGCTGTGCTGCAGAAGCAGCTGGCAGCAGATCCGGCTCCTAGGCGGAGGTGTGCAAGCAGCTCCATGTCAGTGCTTCTATATTGTGATGCCAACTTTTCCCAACCTAGCGCTAAAAATTTCCCAAATCTGGTGAAAAATTCCCAGATAAGTTTTTTATTTCAAAATCTCAAAGGAACATAATGTGTGTTTTTAATAACTATATAATATATATTGTATCCAAATTATTCTTATTTGTTCGAGATATTTCACATTTATTATAATTTTTATACGTATAGACATGTTTTTCAATTTTAAACTTGTTACTTATACAGTAAATGAAATATTTAACACATGAGGAGTAGGATTGAAATGATAGAAAACAATGTATTTTACACAAATTTCCCTAAATTATTACAATACAAAAGTATTAATAAGTACAGCATGGGCCCTGCAGTGTACTGTACATCAAAGTTACTTTGAAAAAATAAAAAGTAAACATATGATTATAAAATAAGATAAAAAAAGCAAACAGAACAAGTAACACTCTTTTATATAATTTTCCTTATTATAATCTCTGAGTTTTATCCATTTTCTGACTCATGGTCTGAGTCGTCACTAGGAACATCATTACCATCATTAATATTTTTACTAGTTTTATCACGGTCATTTTTACTGTACATATTTTTACAATGTAAATACAAGTGCTTAATAGTAATTACAAAATTAGAACATTTCTCTTGCTTTGCTTTCAAAGCTGACCTTATAACTACACTAGAATTGAGTGTTTTGGTTGTCATACAGTTTCTTTTTTTGGTTTTTATGTCAGTTAGCATGGAAAAAATTCTTTCACATGCTGCATTTGAATGCGGTAATGTGAAAACCTTTTTAGCCAGTTCAGATATATTTGCAAACATGAATTGACCTGAATAATCTAAATTCATTAACTTTCAATTTTTCTACAAGTTCCTCAGTCTCAGTTTGCACCAAAACATTGCTAATTATAGCGGTACATTTATCTTTCTTTAATGTTACAGCCTCAGCAATTTTGGAATCAGGGAAACATTTTTTAACTACACCTCTACCCTGATATAACGCTGTCCTCGGGAGCCAAAAAACCTTACCGCGTTATAGGTGAAACCGCGTTATATCGAACTTGCTTTGATCCACCGGAGTGCGCAGTCCTGTCCCCCCCCCTCCCCCGAGCGCTGCTTTACTGCGTTATATCCGAATTTGTGTTATATCAGGTCGCGTTATATCGGGGTAGAGGTGTACTTCAGTCAAGTGTTCTACAGATTGAATACTGACATTGTGTTCAGAAAAGTAACAGGCCTTTCTAATCTCTGCATTTTTAACTTGCTCTTCAAATTTTTGTGCTTTTTTTAATTTCACTATCTTGTTTATTAAACATATGATCAATTTTCTTTGTATTAGATACTGTCTCAACCTTTTGTTTTTTACCATTAGCGTGCTTATCTAACTCACTAGTACCTGCCTGGATTTTTACATCACAACATTTGCAATAAGCTAAAAAACGATTGTTTTCTACTTTCTGCTGCCAGTCTTTGTATTTACCTTCTTGAAGCCACGAGTCTTGAAAGGCTTTTTTGAAAGTAGATGGCTTCTCTTTTGGTGGAAGTTCACCCCGAGTCTTCAATACTCTGTCGGAGGTGCTATCCCGTTGTTTTCGTTTCGACGTGGACGGATCTTTGTCTACTCCTACTTCCTCTTCTCACCAGCCTTACCGGTCTCTTTATTCATTTTTTACGTTAGATAAAAAATGGAAAGAGATCTCTGAAATAATGGAATGCTATAATTAGTATAATGTATATTTCAATTTATATTTAAATCAAAGAAGGGAACATATTATATATTATTACCTAACACAGTAGGCGAATATATTTAATATTTGCCTGGAGGAAGGTGATGTTACAAATTTATGAACTGGTCCACATTCTATGTGCAACTGCAAGTCCAGATCCAACCCCTTGGATCTTAAAACAAGGAAAAATCAATCAGGTTCTTAAAAAAGAAGGCTTTTAATTAAAGAAAAGGTAAAAATCATCTCTGTAAAATCAGGATGGAAAATAACTTTACAGGGTAATCAGATTCAAAGAGCCCAGAGGAACCCCCTCTAGCCTTAAGTTCAAAGTTACAGCAAACCGAGATAAACACTCTAGCAAAAGGTAAATTTACAAGCTGAGAAAACAAAGATAAACCTAACACACCTTGCCTGGCTGTTACTTACAAGTTTGAAATATGAGAGACTTGTTCAGAAGATTTGGAGAGCATGGATTGATGTCTGGTCCCTCTTAGTCCCAAGAGCGAACAACCCCCAAAAGAAAGAGCACAAACAAAAGCCTTCCCCCCCACCAA
This sequence comes from Terrapene triunguis, assembly GCF_002925995.2. NCBI lineage: Eukaryota > Metazoa > Chordata > Testudines > Emydidae > Terrapene > Terrapene triunguis. Next base: position 30,297,366 of record NW_020664440.1, read on the forward strand.
GATTTGAAAGTATCTTATCCCCTTATTGGTCCTTTGGGTCAGGTGTCAGCCAGGTTACCTGAGCTTCTTAACCCTTTACAGGTTAAAGGATTTTGGTTTCTCTGGCCAGGAGGGATTTTATAGTATTGTACACAGGAGGGCTGTTACCCTTCCCTTTATAGTTATGACATGCCCGGTTGGTAGCACCCAGGAGTTGGAGGTATGTGTATCCCCGTCTCCAAGTGCTGGGAATGGGGCTGCACCCCCATCCTCCTCACTGCATCCCTCCCTGTCCCAAACCCCCCGCACCCTCATCCCCCTGTCATTGCATCCCTCCCCTATCCAATCCCATCCTGCCCCCCACACCTACCCATCCCAGCTCTGTACCCCTTACAGCGCTCTCCCACCCATCCTCTCCACCTCCCAGAGCCGCCACCCCCATGTCTGTCACCCCCCACACCCCTGCACCCCATTCACCTCCATACACTGCTGCACTCCCATTATGTCCCTATACACCTTGTGCCCCCAACATCCTCATGCACTTGTAGCCTTCTGCCTCCCCCTTAATCCCCATCCACCCCATATATTCCCCCCCACCCCTCCTCTCTCCTTCACTGCCCCCTCTCGCCCCCACCCTGCTCTCATCCTTGGCCTCTTTCCCTCCCCATCCTCTCTCCTCCAACCCCCACCTTTTCCCCTCCAGCCCACCGTCCTCCCTTCCTGGCTGGGTGATTTAGGCAGCCCCCAGAAAAGTGTATGAAAAAGTGTCTCTGTAGGCAAATGTATGCATGCATGCATTGTGTGTGTAAGAGACTGTGTGTCTTTGTGTAGGGAGGTGCTTGTATTGCCGCATGTGTGTGTATACCTGTGTGAATAAAATTTGCAGCCTAACTCTGACTTTTATTCCTTTTGCTGGCTTGCACACACAAAAATTGATGACATAAAATGTGTGTATTCATTTCATAAGTTTTTAAAAGAGAAGGGAACTCTAAAAGAAATGTATTATTTCTTAAAAGGTGAATGTTGTTGACTAGTAATTGCAGAAAAGCCAATGTGTCATAGATTTCTCCCCACCTTTGTCTAGCTACATTATAAGCTCTTTATTGCAGACTCTCTTTTTATGTGTATGTCCAGCACCTACTACCCTGGAGCCCTGATCTTAGTTGGGGTCTATAAACAACAATCGTAATCATAAATATTGTGGAAGTATATGTGTTAGTGCATGCTAGAGGTGTACACATGAATACACGTGTGTATCTGCATGTAGGTGTGGGTGTCAGTTTCTACAGATTTATTTTTATAGGTATCTGGACAGGTGTGCATTTCTGTGGTTGTGCTCTATGGATTTGTATTTGGGCTTCAGGGAGTGGGCCTTTAATGAACCCATTGCAGCTGTCATAATTGGTGGTCCTAATTCCACACACAAAATTACAATATAGGCATTTATGAAATAAATATATATTTACTGGTTTATCATTTCCACAAGTTACCACCACTAACAAATGTGAACTGTAGTCCATTTTCTCATAGATTGGTGCAACAATTCTGTTCAATGTTGCATTATACAAAACATTTATACAGATGATGTGACATAAGCAAATCAGGTTTTCTACTTGTCAAGAGCAATATCTGACAAGTTATTAAGAAAATAGAGCTAAGGGTGGAGCAGATTCTTAGTTTCCCTTTTGGATTACCCATTAACCCCCGAGAAAGTAAAACAGAAATTGGGGATCAATTTTACAAGTTATATTCTTACTAGCTGTCTTAATCACCTGCATTTGAAGCTTAAATTCACTTTGACCTATTCACCCTTTTATTATTCATCCATTCTCGAGAGCAACACTAACATGTAGGAGTATATGTATATGGCACTGGTGAAACAAATACTGGAATACTGTAACTATTTCTGGTGTCTACATTTTAAATAGGATGTTGAAAAATTGGAGAGGGGGTAGAAGAGAGCCACAAAGATAATTTGAGGACTAGAGAAAATGTGAGAGGCTTTACTGTGAGAGGCTTAAAGAGCTCAATATGTTTAGTTTATCAAAAAGAAGTCTGAGAGGTGACTTGATTATGGTGTAGAAGTAGCTTCATGGGGAAATAATATCAGATACTACAGGGCTCCTTAATTTAGCAGAGAAAGGCATAAAAAAAGTCTGGAAGATGAAGCCAGAAAAAAATCAAATTAGAAATAAGGCACACACTTTTATCAGTGAGCGTGATTAACAATTGGAACAAATTACAATGGGAAGTGGTGGGTTCTCCATCTCATAAGGTCTTTAAATCAAGACTAGATGCACTTCTGGAACATATGCTTTAGCCCAGGGGCTGGCAACCTATGGCACGCATGCCAAAGGTGGCACACTAGCTGATTTTCAGTGGCACTCTGGAGTGCCACACTAGCTGATTTTCAGTGGCACTTCAGTGGGGTTCCGTCCGCCGGCCCCCTGCCAGCCAGGGTCCCAGCTGCCGGCCCCGCTCAGCCTACTGCCGGCCTGGATGGATGGAACCCCAGGCCAGCAGTGGGCTGAGCGGGGCTGGCGGCCAGGACCCCAGCTGGCAGGGGCCGGCGGACGGAACACCAGACTGGCAGCGGGCTGAGCAGGGCTGGCGGCCAGGACCCCGGCTGGCAGTTCCATTCGCTGGCCCCTGCCAGCCGGGGTCCCCACCACTGGCCCTGCTCAGCCCGCTGCCAGTCTGGGGTTCCATCTGCCAGCCCCTGTAAAGGTAAAATGTATTACTGGCACGTGAAACCTTAAATTACAGTGAACAAATGAAGACTTGGCACACCACTTCCGACCCCTGCTTTAACCAAACAAACTATTTAACAAGTTATTGGACTTAATACATGCATGATGGGGCAAAAAAAGCCAGAAGTATAAATTTAAGTGTTTCAATTGGCGCACTCATTAAAACTGCTTTTGGTTTATATTGTATCTTCTTTACACTTCAGAAGAAGTTTAAAAAGTTTAATTTTCTAGTAGTGTTTAAAATCTCTCCCTGGTGAGGTGAAGGGTATCTGAATCACACATTCCATCTCCCATATTCAAACTGTTGCAGCTCCTGGTCTTCTCCTGGTGCCTGTTGAGCTTTGCGGTGAAAATGAGCATGTGGGGGAGAGCAAGTGACGGAGGGATGGACTGAGTGGGGGCGGGGCCTCAGAAAGGGGTGAGGGCAGGGCAGGGGTGTTCAGTTTTCTGGAATTTTGGCAACCCCAGCTGTGAGGTGTCACTTTAAAATGTCCATGACTGTCAGTGACAGGGCTGGGGCAGGGTTCTCTCATCTTGGATTCCTTACTGCACACAGTCTTCATGCACACCACTGGCAAGTTCAACGCTATGTGCTTTATTTACAATGTTCCTTGCGGCATAAGGTTTTTCACCAAGCCTTTACCTACTACCACGGCACAGGGCAGGAGGGGAAGAGACATCACACCTCTCTGAGATGCTGGGCTCATGTGCCTTTCCCTCTAGCTTTCCACCTCTCTTGTCTCTCTCTGACATCCTCAGCTGATGAGCTGAATCCCCTTGTTGACTGGTTAATCAGCTGGTACTTATTCAATTATCTTGTCACTTCTGCTCATGTGGGGACACTTACCAAGTGCACAGAGTGGTGAGTCAGCCTTAGGCTACTCACACTCTGTCACAATGGCTCTTAGATATGTCTACACTGCAATTAAATACCTGCAGCTGGCCTGTGGCAGCTGACTCGGGCTTAGAGGGCTCAGGCTAAAGGGCTGTTTAACTGCAGTGTAGATGTTTGAGCTTGAGCTTTGACTCTAGGAACCTCACTGAGCCCAAATGTCTACACTGCAGTACTCCTGGGGGAATTCTGCACCAAAAAATTAAATTCTGCACATATTTGAAAATTCTGCAAAACTCTGTGTATTTTATTTGTCAAAATAACACAATATAATCTTGCCAGTTACAATTATTTTGGTAATTTATTCAAAATATCTGTCAGCAAGTATGTCTGTAACAATACAGATGATAAAAATTGATTATTTTTTTTTGACAAATAGGTTCCTTACTAGGTATGTTAATACAGAACGTTGTGTAATTCATTTAAATTACAATACAAAACTGTATTTTCTGCACCTGTCAAAAGCAGTGCAAAGGCTTGGGGGAGTCAGGGGTAACAGAGGAGCTGAGGGAGAGGGAAGGAGCCTAGGAGTGAAGCTGGAGGATGTTGGATGTGGGTGGGAGATTTTTCTTGGGGGGGGGGATTGTTAGGGTGTTGGGATGCCTCCCCCATACAGACCCTGGCTGACCCCAAACCTCCCCCATTCAGTCAGGCACGTCTGCCCCTGTCCCCGCACCCCTCATCCCCACGGGTCTCTGCAGCCCCCCATCCCCAGGCTCAACCAGTAACCCCACTAGCTCCTGAGCCCATGCTCCAGTCTTTCCCCCCCACTAGCCATTCTGAACCCCAGTCTGTGACACCCCCCCCCAGCAGTCTTGTGTGCCCCACTCTGTCCTAACCTGGCTCTGCGGGCAGGGTGCTATGATGAACTTCTACTCCTGGGGGAATTCTGCAGCACTGGCATAGAATTTTGTATTTTCTCGCATAAAAAACATTTTGCCTAAGTGCTGCAGTTCCCGCTTTTGCCCACCAGAGGCCGCTGTGGTTCATGAATGCAGCTGGTTGTTCTGGCGCCACAGCGGCCTCTAGTGTGAAAGGTGGAACTGCGGGACGTAGGCAAAATGTTTTTTATGCGGGAAAATACAAAATTATGCGAGACAGATGAACTCTCTATCTCCACAGATGCCAGGGCCAGCTCTACCATTTTTGCCACCCCAAGCCAAAAAAAAAAAAAAAAAGCCGCTCAAACTGCCGAAGCGCAAAAAAAAGCCGCCATGGGTTAATTGAGGACAGGTATTCAGACTGGTAACATGCAGATCTCACTTTATATACCAATAGCCAACAGTATGGATTTCTGATATCCTTAATCAATTTGGAATCTGCTCAGGCAATAGATTGAGTATAAAAGAATTTTGCTTCATTCTTATACCTAGAACTTTTTACCTAAAGATGTAAAAGCACTTTACAAACATTCTCTCAGGTCTGGTCTACATTATGAGTTTAATTCGAATTTAGCAGCGTTAAATCGAATTAACCCTGCACCCGTCCACACAACGAAGCCATTTATTTTGAAATAAAGGGCTCTTAAAATTGATTTTTGTACTCCTCCCCAACTAGGGGAGTAGCGCCGAAATCGATATTGCCATTTCGAATTAGGGTTAGTGTGGCCGCAATTCGACGGTATTGACCTCCGGGAGCTATCCCACAGTGCACCATTGTGACCGCTCTGGACAGTAATCTGAACTCAGATGCACTGGCCAGGTAGACAGGAAAAGCCCCGCTAACTTTTGAATTTCATTTCCTGTTTGCCCAGCATGGAAAGCACAGGTGACCACAGAGAGCTCATCAGCACAGGTAACCATGCAGTCCGATAATCGAAAAAGAGCACCAGCATGGACCGTACAGGAGGTACTGGATCTGATCGCTATATGGGGAAAGGATTCAGTGCTAGCAGAACTACGTTCGAAAAGACGAAATGCCAAAACTTTTGAAAAAATCTCCAAGAGCATGATGGAGAGAGGCCACAATAGGGACTCAGATCAGTGCCGCGTGAAAGTTAAGGAACTCAGACAAGCCTATCAAAAAACAAAGGAGGCAAATGGTCGCTCCAGGTCAGAGCCGCAGACATGCTGCTTCTACGCTGAGCTGCATGCAATTCTTGGGGGGGCTGCCACCACTACCCCACCTCTGACCGTGGATTCTGAGGCGGGGGTAATCTCAGCCACACCTGAGGATTCTGCGGATGGGGAAGAGGAGGAGGAGGAGGACGAGCTTGCGGAGAGCACACAGCACTCCGTTCTCCCCAACAGCCAGGATCTTTTTCTCAGCCTGATTGAAGTACCCTCCCAACCCTCCCAAGGCAGTACCCAAGACCATGACCCCATGGAAGGGACCTCAGGTGAGTTTACCTTTTAAAATATAAAACATGGTTTAAAAGTAAGCGTTTTTTAATGATTACTTTGCCCGGAGGACTTGGGATGCATTCGCGGCCAGTACAGCTACTGGAAAAGTCTGTTAACGTGTCTGGGGATGGAGCAGAAATCCTCCAGGGACATCTCCATGAAGCTCTCCTGGAGGTACTCCAAAAGCCTTTCCACAAGGTTTCTGGGCAGTGCCGCTTTATTCCGTCCTCCATGGTAGGACACTTGACCACACCATGCTAGTAGCAAGTAAACTGGTATCATTGCATGACAAAGCCTAGCAGCGTATGGTCCCGGTGTTTGCTGGCATTCAAGCAACATCCGTTCTTTATCTTGCTGTGTAATCCTCAGGAAAGTGATATCGCTCATGGTAACCTGGTTGAAATATGGGAATTTAATTAAGGGGACAGAGGTGGCCCTTCCTACTGGGCTGTTTGCCTGTGGCTGAAAAGAAATCCTTCCCTGCAGTTAGCCAAGCGTGGGGGGGGAATTGGCGCTGAGCTTTTCGCATTTGGCTAGCAAGGATCTTCCCTGATACCAGCCACGTGGTGGGGGGAGGGGTAAAGCGATCATCCCAGAGAATTCATGGCGGGGGGGGGGGGTAGTTTGGTTTCTGCTGCTGAAGGTTAACAGGAAAACCGCAGCACTCAACGGGCTTTTTTTGGTATGTGGGAAAGGAGGGTGCAGAAGCCGAAAGACAATGGCTTACCATGGCCGCATGCAAGCCGAAGTCTGTTGCCCGGACCTGTGTCTGTGATCTCAAACACCAAAGCCACAGGCACTCAATATTAAGATGCAAAATGCAACCTTGCACTGAAATCACGTGTGCCATGTAATGTGAATAGTGTTGTTCACCGTGAAAGAGTATAAGCATTGTTCTGTAAAATGTATCTTTTTAAAAACTTCTCTCCTTTTTTCCCCTCCCTCAGCAGCTGCAAATTTTTCAAGCCTCCCTCCTCCGTCCCGAAGGCTATCTCAGATAAGGTGGCAGAAAAAGAGGACGTGAGACGAGATGTTCTCGGAAATCATGGAATCCACCCACAATGAAAGAGCTCATTTGAATGAGTGGAAGGACACGGTATCAAAGTACAGGAAAGATGCCAGTGAACGTGAGGTCATGAGGGACGCTCAAGATGAGAGGTGGCAGGCTGCAACACTAGGGCTGCTGCGTGATCAAACGGACATACTCCGCCGTCTGGTGGAGCTTCAGGAACGGCAGCAGGATCACAGAGTGCCGCTGCAGCCGCTGTATAACCTCCCTCCCCCCTCACCATGTTCCATAGCCTCCTCACCCAGACGTGTAAGAACGTGTGGGGGGGGGAGGCTCCGTGCACCCTCCCAGTCCACCCCAGTGGACAGTCCAACCAAAAGGCTGTCATTATATTGAATTTTTTTAGTGGCCTTTTCCTTCCCTCCTATCCTCCTCCCAAACCCCACCCAGGCTACCTTGTCAGTTCTCTCCCTATGTTTATAATCAATTAATAAAGAATACATGATTTTTAAACGATAGTGACTTTATTTCCTTTGAAAGCAAGCTGTGATTGGAGGGGGGAGGGTGGTTTGCTCACAGGCAATGAGTCAATCAAGGGGGCGGGTTTTCAACAAACAGAACTTTCACACCGTAGCCTGGCCAGTCATGAAACTGGTTTTCAAAGCTTCACTGATGCGCAGCGCTTCCTGGTGTGATCTTCTAATCGCCCTGGTGTCTGGCTGCACATAATCAGCAGCCAGGCGATTTGCCTCAGCCTCCCACCCCGCCTTAAAGGTCTCCCCCTTACTCTCACAGAGATTGTGGAGCACACAGCAAGCAGCAATAACAATGGGGATATTGGTTTGGCTGAGGTCTGACCGAGTCAGTAACGAGCTCCAGCGACCTTTTAAACATCCAAATGCACATTCTACCACCATTCTGCACTTGCTCAGCCTGTAGTTGAACAGCTCCTGACTACTGTCCAGGCTGCCTGTGTATGGCTTCATGAGCCATGGCATTAAGGGGTAGGCTGGGTCCCCAAGGATAACTATAGGCATTTCAACATCCCCAACGGTTATTTTCTGGTCCGGGAAGTAAGTCCCTTGCTGCAGCCGTTTAAACAGAGTAGTGTTCCTGAAGACACGAGCGTCATGAACCCTTCCCGGCCATCCCACGTTGATGTTGGTGAAACGTCCCTTGTGATCCACCAGTGCTTGCAGCACCATTGAAAAGTACCCCTTGCGGTTTATGTACTGGGTACCCTGGTGCTCCGGTGCCAAGATAGATGGAACCAATATCCCTATCGCCCTACCACAGTTAGGGAATCCCATTGCAGCAAAGCCATCCACTATGACCTGCACATTTCCCAGAGTCACTACCTTTCATAGCAGCAGCTCAGTGATTGCTTTGGCTACTTGCATCACAGCAGCCCCCACAGGAGATTTGCCCACTCCAAATTGATTCCCGACTGACCGGTAGCTATCTGGCGTTGCAAGCTTCCACAGGGCTATCGCCAGTCGCTTCTCAACTGTGAGGGCTGCTCTCATCTTGGTATTCTGGCACTTCAGGGCAGGGGAAAGCAAGTCAAAGTTCCATGAAAGTGCATTTACGCATGCGAAAGTTTCGCAGCCACTGGGAATCGTCCCACACCCGCAACACTATGCGGTCCCACCAGTCTGTGCTTGTTTCCCGGGCCCAGAATCGGCGTTCCACGGCTAGAACCTGCCCCATTAACAGCATGATCTCCAAAGCGCCGGGGCCCGCGGTTTGATAGAATTCCATGTCCTAATCACTCTCGCCGCCGCGCTGCCGTAGCCGCCTACTCCCCGCCTGGTTTTGCAGGTTCTGGTTCAGCATAAACTGCACGATAACGCGCGAGGTGTCTACAATGTTGATGACTGCTGTCTTGAGCTGAGCGGGCTCCATGCTTGCCATGGTATGGTGTCTGCACTGTTCACCCAGGAAAAAGGCGCGAAACGGTTGTCTGCCGTTGCTTTCCTGGAGAGAGGGGGACGATGTACCCAGAACCACCCGCGACAATGTTTTTGGCCCCATCAGGCATTGGGATCTCAACCCAGAAATCCAATGGGCGGAGGAGACTGCGGGAACTATGGGATAGCTACCCACAATGCAACGCTCCGGAAATCGACGCTAGCCCCGGTACATGGACACACACCGCCGAATTAATGTGCTTAGTGTGTCCGCATACATTCGACTTTATACAATCGTTTTCCAAAATTCGAATTCTGTAAATTCGGATTACTCCCGTAGTGTAGACATACCCTCACTTGCACAATTTTGCAGCTAAAGAGCCAAGTTAGCTGAATGATTGTTTTACTGACCAATGCTAAGGATAGTTATGCTTCTAACATATAAAACAAATGTAAACTGAATTAACAGTCTGATTAAAATATTCAAAATCCCTAAACCCTTCAAACATGGATTCATCTATGATGCTTACTGGTAAAATTATTGTAGGCAATAATCCAAGTTACCCCATTTTCTGTCTCCCATGCTAATACTAATCTGTTTGAGGCAGCGCTTCATCTGATGTAAGTTGTTATAGGGTCATAATTGTCATAGTTCCAAATTCATGACCTCAGTGGAGCTATAAACAATTTATACTTGATGACTATCTGCCCCCGAGTTTCCAATATTATAATCAGAATGCTAGAATTGATTTTAAAAGTATTATATTTTCAACATGAGTGGTACGTAGGCACTTTTTTTTTTTTTTTTTTTTAATTCAATACACTATTTGGCTTCTCAGATTCAGTATATTTTACACAACTTTAACTCCACAATTCAGAGTGCCAGTTAATCTTTCTCTCTGGAGACTGATTGTTGGCCCAGACCATGGCACATAACCACTTAAGTTCAGTGTGAACCAGAGAAACTTGGATATAGAGTTTGTTTTGCTTTGTATAAAAAGAACAAGTTAAAAATCACTTAGAAAAGTTAGATGCCTGCAAGTCACCAGGGCCTGATGAAATGCATCCTAGAATACTCAAGGAGCTAATAGAGGAGGTATCTGAGCCTCTAGCTATTATCTTTGGAAAATCATGGGAGACGGGAGAGATTCCAGAAGACTGGAAAAGGGCAAATATAGTGCCCATCTATAAAAAGGGAAATAAAAACAACCCAGGAAACTACAGACCAGTTAGTTTAACTTCTGTGCCAGGGAAGATAATGGAGCAAGTAATTAAGGAAATCATCTGCAAACACTTGGAAGGTGGTAAGGTGATAGGGAATAGCCAGCATGGATTTGTAAAGAACAAATCATGTCAAACCAATCTGATAGCTTTTTCGATAGGATAACAAGCCTTGTGGATAAGGGAGAAGCTGTGGATGTGGTATACCTAGACTTTAGTAAGGCATTTGATACGGTCTCGCATGATATTCTTATCGATAAACTAGGCAAATACAATTTAGATGGGGCTACTATAAAGTGGGTGCATAACTGGTTGGATAACCGTACTCAGAGAGTTGTTATTAATGGTTCCCAATCCTGCTGGAAAGGCATAACGAGTAGGGTTCTGCAGGGGTCTGTTTTGGGACCGGCTCTGTTCAATATCTTTATTAACGACTTAGATATTGGCATAGAAAGTACGCTTATTAAGTTTGCGGATGATACCAAACTGGGAGGGATTGCAACTGCTTTGGAGGACAGGGTCATAATTCAAAATGATCTGGACAAATTGGAGAAATGGTCTGAGTTAAACAGGATGAAGTTTAACAAAGACAAATGCAAAGTGCTCCACTTAGGAAGAAAAAATCAGTTTCACACATACAGAATGGGAAGAGACTGTCTAGGAAGGAGTACGGCAGAAAGGGATCTAGGGGTTATAGTGGACCACAAGCTAAATATGAGTCAACAGTGTGATGCTGTTGCAAAAAAAAGCAAACACGATTCTGGGATGTATTAACAGGTGTGTTGTGAGCAAGACACGAGAAGTCATTCTTCCGCTCTACTCTGCTCTGGTTAGGCCTCAGCTGGAGTATTGTGTCCAGTTCTAGGCACCGCATTTCAAGAAAGATGTGGAGAAATTGGAAAGGGTCCAGAGAAGAGCAACAAGAATGATTAAAGGTCTTGAGAACATGACCTATGAAGGAAGGCTGAAAGAATTGGGTTTGTTTAGTTTGGAAAAGAGAAGACTGAGAGGGGACATGATAGCAGTTTTCAGGTATCTAAAAGGGTGTCATAAGGAGGAGGGAGAAAACTTGTTCACCTTGGCCTTTAAGGATAGAACAAGAAGCAATGGGCTTAAACTGCAGCAAGGGAGGTCTAGGTTGGACATTAGGAACTTTTTCCTAACTGTCAGGGTGGTTAAACACTGGAATAAATTGCCTAGGGAGGTTGTGGAATCTCCATCTCTGGAGATATTTAAGAGTAGGTTAGATAAATGTCTATCAGGGATGGTCTAGACAGTATTTGGTCCTGCCATGCGGGCAGGGGACTGGACTCGATGACCTCTCGAGGTCCCTTCCAGTCCTAGAATCTATGAATCTATATGCGCTAAGCTAACAACCCAAAATGACAGGATAGCTACATTTTTAAAAGGAACAGAAAGGAATAAACACAGAGAAAATAGTTTTAATAGTACTTTTAAAATTTATTTTTGGCATTAAAACATTCGGTTTCTACAATACAAAATAAAACTACTCAGTATGTATGTGTAACATAATCCCTGATATTGACACTCCTGGCAATGTTAAATAAGCATGCTAATCACCTCAAAATCCGCTTATCACATACAGGAATATAAAAAATAGTAAATGACAAGAACAGTTTGACCTCAGGGAGAGAAAGCTTTGGAGAATGTTCATGCCACTTTAAGCTTGGATAAGAACTGCAGAAGTGTGGAAAGGCAAAGGTGAAACAGGTGAAAGGTGTTTGGCTATTGTAGTCTTGAGGCACAAGAAATCCCAGGTCAACCATCTTAAGGTGAAGGCTTTTCACAGTGCACCATGAATGAAATGCATACATTCCAGTTTGCTGGGCCCTTTCTCACTGTTCCTCTCTCATGTATATTCTGAGGTATAAAGAGCATGGAAAAGGGCTCATATAAGGAGACCTGCAAATACAGCCCTAATCCCTTTGGGGTCTGTCTCAGGAAATTTAAAAACAAAAAGCCAGAGGCTGAAATGGAAGTTCTGGGGGTGGGCGAGGGGAGAAGAAGGGAGAGTAAAGACCAGTAATACAGGGACAGGAAGGGAGGGGGAGGAGGGGAAGAGGTTGCCTTGGCAAATTGTAATATTTAGCACTTTAGTTAGAATCTTCACTAACAAAGCAATCATGAACAAATCCAAAAAGCAAAGTGCGGAGAAGGAGCCTAGAAAACGTGACCTCCGGAAGGCAGCAAATTTTCTAGGATACTCTGCATGGCGGGCTCTACAAGAGGGTAGCATCATCCCCCATTGGCATCAGACGTACTTATCCATTTAAAAAAATGAGCACATAATTGAATGAGAAGGCCCATATGTGGCTTTGGCATTGTGTTCTGCAGTTTCTCACCAAAATGTTGCACTAAAAATTAAAAACAGAATGGTTTTAGCTGCTTGAGAGAAGGTGCAGAAAGGCTTCCAAGGACAAGTCAACCAGGCATAAGGGTAGGAACTGATAAGAGTATCTCCATGCATAGGCGTGGGGTCCCCTTGTCCAAAGTGAGGCTTCTGTAGGTGTGGGGCAAGGAGTAGAGGCAGCAAGGAGGAGGAAACACCCCCCTCCCCTTATCCCAAGGCAAAGGCACTTGCAGATGAGATTACATGGGGAAGAAAGCTGAATGGCTGGGTGGGAGTGGCTCCTTTTCTTCTTCAAGCAAACATGGTTAGCTGTAACCACTGCATAGGAGAAAGAAAGAGAATGTGAATCATCTCCAGGAACCTGCATCTCCATTTCCACCTGAAACCATTACCATATTAACCAGGAATCAGTGTACATTTCTTTGTACTACATCTAAAGGGGGGAACACTCCAAAGCATGTATAGCATAACATGTTTGTTTGTACAATAAAAATGTGTGTCTATGCCCTCTTCTCGCTCCAAGCCTTTCAGATTCTACTTTCATATCCACCTAAGGGCATGATCCAAAATCCATTGAAAGCAGTGGAATGACTTCTATTAAAAGTGGTCTTTGGATCAGGCCCCAGATGAGGATGTCAGCTAGTGGTCTCATTACTCTGCTGGGATAAAATAAATCAAAAAGACTTGGTGAATCTACCAGTTTGTATTAAAAACTGAGGTAGTTTATGGGAACATTTGGGGGGCAAACTGGTGTTTGCGACAAATTTACAGATTAGTAATTATAATTCTTTGCATATCCATAGCCACTTTCATCAAGGACCACAAATTAGTAGTTGTAGTAGTAAGTATTAATAAATCCAAAGCCTCATAACTTCTGTATGAGGTAGGTATTCTTGCTAGAGATGGGTAAACTGAGGCACACTAATATGCCCAAAATTGGTGAGAGGGCTGGGACAGAACCAAGAAATCCTAATTCTCTATCATTTGCACTAAATACTGGAGAACACTATCACTACCTCTTTTGTGGTTGAATGTGTAGTGAATTGTCATTATTGTTCTTATGACTCATAGAATAATGAGCAAGGGGAGGAGCAAGACTAACGTGGGAGGTGTTAATATCTACTCCAGAGGGCCAGCTATGGGAAGTAAGAGACCCACACAAACCAGGGGAGGGGAAAAAAAGTATGTACCTTAAATAAGTCAAAAGTGACAATTCCATCTTTATCTGTGTCCAGAGATTGAAAAAACCCTATAGAGATGGGAAAATGGGGGGAAGAGGGGAATGTTTTGTAATTATTATTTTTTAATTGCACGGTTTAAAAACTTTTATGCCTCTGGGTAATTCTCAGACCTCCTATAGAAAGTAGTATACCTCTGAATTCTCTCCAAATGGAGTAGGTACCACTTCACCAAGAAAACCTGCTGGAGAACGTTTACCTTCCCTTTACTGCTTTTTAATCCAACATTGCATCAGAATCCATTGAATGAAACACATGTACAATTCTTGCTACCAACAGAATAAAGGTAGGACCTAGCCCTTTCAAATCTAAATAAAGACGGGGTTAAAAAATAAACGGGAGTGCTGGTATTTGCAATAAAATTATTAACAGATGCTTCAACTAGTAATCTCTCCATTGAAGAGCTATCCCTGCCTTCTGCCATCTACCATTTTGATAGTCTGCTAATCCCAATAAATAGCTTTACAACAGTTATTAAATATTCTGTGAGTAGCACCATCAATGGCTCACAGTAGAGAGTTTGAATAGTGCCAATGCAAAATGCTGACTGTTGGGAAAATATTCACTGTCAGCACCAAATGGGTTACTTGGTACCATGGGCATTAGTACCCAAACTTCATGAGCTGGCACAGATCAAGAGAATATTTTAAAGCTGAGTAGGTTAGAGTCTGATTTCCAGCTGGGTTGTGCACAAAAATATCTGTATAGTACCATAATAGGAAATTCATACCCACATGGTAAGAAACAACAAGTTAGAAACATAAAAATACTCTCAGAAATTTGTACTCACTGAACATGGTTTCAAGTCGCACTAAACAGCACACAAAGTTATCAAAGTCAATAGCCAAGTCAGGCTCAGAATAACGGGTGATGATCAATTCATACAGTTTCTTGTTCAGTTTAAAGCCTGTCAAGACATTACTATATTAAAAAGTCAAGCAATTTAAAACAGCATTACACCACTTGATTTCAGGCCACACAGGTATTATGTGGAGTAAACAGACCACTCTTGGAAAGTCGTGTATGTATAGAGAGATCTGTTTATTCATCATTGAGGCCAAGAATTTAGCATGATTCAAAAAAGGATTGGCCATTTATATGGACAACCAGAATATCCTGAGTTATGGTAAGGATTAAAAAACCCAAGAGTTTTGGAAGGGATATAAATATTTATGTTGTAGGACATTGGCCAAGAGGGGTTAGGAAGAAACCGTCTCTGTGGGCAGGTTACTCCATAACTACAGGGAGCAGCTTGTATGGGCACTGTTGGAAATAGGATAGACAGCTGTTAGATGGACCACTGATCTGATCCAGTATGATTATTCTTTGCTACTACCAATCAAATCTTGTCATTTTGGATTGTAACAAGCAACTACTCAGGTTTTCTGTGCAACCACAAGAGGGCACATATTTCTTGTGCAGAGCACAGTAGCACTTAGGTCAGCTACATCTAAAACAAAGTTGCACAGATCTTACTGGAGCTCTCTTCTTTGGCTTTGCTCAGAATTTTAACCTATCGTACAACCGTTTGATCATTTTTCTACAGTGCCTGGATGGATTATCTGGACAAACCGATCAAAACCTTGGTTCCATCATGGTTGGAATAAAGGGTACAAATGGTATTTGTTTGGTTTCTGATGGAAGAGATTATGAATTAACTGACAAATGAATTAAATGGAAGGTAGCAAGTTAACTCCATCAAAGTATGTGATACATCACCTGCAGACTCCAGCGCCATTCGCATTTCATAGGCACTCATGCATCCAGACTTGTCTAAATCAAACTTCCTAAAGACAACCTTAACAAAAAAACAAAAAAGGACACATGAGGGTACTGGACACTCCTGCAGTGAGGTAAGAAATCTCATGGACTGTAATAAACAGAGTCACACAGTCTACTGAAAATGTGCAAAAATATCACATTGCTGTGTACACGAACAACAAAGACTGGATTAAAAAAAAGCACCAAATTGTCAGTGCTGGTACCAGAGCATTTTCAAGTGACATCGGAAATTCTCTGTCATTGATATGGATAAGCTAAAGGAAGCAGAAGCGGAGGATCAATAGCAACTTCACCTACCAGGTAACTCCTAATTTTGTTCCAGAGGATGTTGAATTCCACCAGTCCTAATTTCCCATTTCCATCTCTCTATTCAGGAAAAATTATTAAGGAGAAATGTTTGCAAGCTTACTTCCTGAAGAGGAACTTCCTCTCCCATCACACCCCAAGAAGAAACCAATCCAAGTCTCCACTAAACACTAGCACCCTGGCAGCTATAATATGTCATTTTTACTTAATTAAAAAAAAAAAAATCCCCTAATGACTGGTCTACATCTTACAGGCATGACACAACCCAAAGGGCCAGGAAGTCATGTGGCTGTAACAAAGATGCAGAAGGAGGATACATCCATGAGGTTCACCATACTTCGGCATGACTCAGTACTGAACCCTTTAGTCCGGAGGTCTTTATCTGGAATTTAAAGCAAAGAGGGGGCAAAGTTAAGGCATATAGCAGAGTTGTTTATAATGCACTGTGTGAAAAGCTAGCATCCTCGTTACAAACACTTGAGCTTTTTTGTGTTCTTTTTAGATTTCTTGTAAGAATGCAACCTTAATGCAGGAGTGAGGCAATAATTATTTTCATTTCCATCCTCTGCTAGTAGATAATGAGACTGCTTCCAACCAGTAGAAGAGAGAAATATATTGATTCTGTCTCCTATACTGATACTCAAAAAAGAGTGGCAGTGCCCAAGCTACAGCTACCAGTCTGGGTGCATCAGACTGCTGGTACTACTTCAAGAAGAGAACCACATGGTACGCTAGATTACAGAGACTGACCAAGAAATACCCAGATTCAGACTATGACACTAATAGGTCAGCTGAATTATGTGATGCTGTTTTTTCCATTACTTACGTTTACTTATGATTTTGTTGAGGATAGTCTGCAGTTCTGAGACACTGATTTCCATATCCTGGAAGAACCAAAGAAATAATACTGCATTTCTATAGTGTCTCTCACCCCAAAGTGATTAAACTGATGTACAAATTATGTAAAGAACCACCCATTGCTAAGATGCAGCCACATTTATTAGATGAATTGTGGCAGCAAGTAACAGTGCAAAGCAACACCACACATTAGTTTAGGATGGGAAGTGAAGAATATGCTATCCAACCGAAACTTCCGGAGACGTTTGAGAGGCAGAATGTAATTACTCAAATTGGAATTTGGCTAAAATGACTTGGACCAAACCCTCTATATTTCTGTGAGAAGTCAGTGGCTTGAGATTCATAGGATTTAAAGGCCAGGAGGGACCTAGTCTGACCTTCTGCATAGCACAAGATGGAGAGTCCCACCCAATAATTTCTGCATCAAACCCATAATTTCTACTTGAGCTATAGCAAATCTTTTAGAAAGGTATCCAGTATTGATTTGAAGACTTCAGGTGATGAAGAATCCACCATATCCCTAGCTAAGTTATTCTAGTGATTAATTACCCTCACTGTTAAAAATGTCCCCTTATTTCTAGTCTGAATTTGTCTACCTTCTGCTTCCAATCACTGGATCTCATTGTGTCTTTTCTGCTAAATTAAAGAGCTGTCTATTTTCAGAAATCTCTTCCCCATATATTTACTTGTGGAACAGGATAAAGTCACTTTTCATTCTTCTCTTGAGTAAACTACATAGACTGAGCTTCTTAAGTCTCCGACACTAAGGTATGTTTTCCAGACTTTGGATCGTTTTTGTAGCTCTTTTCTGTACCTTTTTTCCAATTGTTCAACAACCTTTCTGAAATGTGGACACCAGAATGGTCTCACTAATGCCATGTACAGAGGTAATACCACCTCCTTTCTCCTACTTTATATTACCTTGCTTATACATCCAAAGACTGTGTTTGCCCTCTTAGCTAATTACCATCACACAGGGAGCTCATGTTCAACTTTAATTACCATAAACTGTCAAGGCAAAACCTCCAGCAGCAGTGCTCCCTCCTACTACCACATGGAGGCATTAATTCGGTAACGATGCAGTGGGAAAAGTGCCACCTAAAAAGATAGTCAACACCATTTCACATAGAACCTCATTTTTCTTTGGAGGTAATCCATTCAGCCACTGAGACCTAATCATACTTATCTTCTTGCATCACGTGAAGCAAAATATTAGTCTAGCAGCTGGACTAAGGATGGTTTGGAGAGAAAAGATTTAGAATTAAACGATTCACACCTCAAGTGTCCTAAACCTGAAAGAGGACAAACAATACAGCCAGCTGATTTTGCTGAATAACTGGAAAGCATTTTATCTTGTGTAACCTATAGAGATGATGCTTGTATATGTTAGATTGTAATGTAAATAAAGAACTGGTTTTTGGGCCTAAAATTGGGCTTGATAATAATAAGGCCTAGTAAAATATAAGTGAAGTAAAGTGAGACAATTCAGAGGCAAGTTAGAGATAAATTATGGTCAAGTAATAAATATGTTTTTGTTTTAACTGATTTTAGCAGGTGTTGTAAAGAAATTTTTAGATGGTTTGAAAATATTGGTAACTGCCGAAATTGCATTGATGCAAATGATAATTAGAATGATGTTTGATATTTATAGGCAATAAGTAAAAGACATTCGGTTTGGGTGTACAGAAGATTAAATATGGTAGTGGAAATATAGATATGGTAAAAGGTAGACTTAATTAATTAAGGGGTGTTGTTACAATTGATTATAAAAATAGTAGTATGCTAATTTTATATTAGTGCACTCATTCAGAATTAAGATACCATTAGAGAGAGGATTATATTCCCCTTCTTCTCATCCAGGGCTGATCATCTCTGGATGCACCATTTCATCTTGGAATGTGCGCATAAAGACAGCGTACGGTTATATAATAATGCCTGTTTGCTTCAACTAATTTTATTTTAAATAAAATCTTTAATTCTATCACTCATTGTGTCATTCACAGTCCTCCAATAAATTAAATTATCTGTCACTGCTCTGGAGGATCAAATTGAAAGAGTGCAGTTTGGTTCTATTTCTGATCTTTAAACTCTTACTTGGGAACACATAAATCAAGGTTACACTTGCTCCAGCTGCTCACAAAATGATATTGTAATTGTAAACATGCATCCGAAGAAGTGGGTATTCACCCACGAAAGCTCATGCTCCTGTACGTCTGTTAGTCTATAAGGTGCCACAGGACTCTTTTCTATTGTAATAGGTAGGGACTCCTCAATGGGACCACTATATGTAGTACATAGATTTTTCTTTATACACGTTGCTTTTCCACCCACTGCCAAAGGAATAAGAGCTGCAGCCACATCTCCTCCAAAGTTAGCAGGTTTGATATATACTTGCCCCTTCATCTTAACTCAGTAAGAACAGCGCACTTACCGCTCCAGCGAGCTGCTTGAAAAGTTGCTTGAAACTGTCATCAATCTCACTTTCAGAAAGCACTTTCTGAGGAAAGAGAACAAACTTTTGATTGGCTACTTCTCAGAAGAGTAAAGTACACAGCCCATGAAAGGCACGCAGCAAGGAAATATGTATCCCAGGAAATTTGTTGTAAGCCCATGGCTGGACAGGAGAATACAGAAGTATTAAAGATATCATGGCAACACTAGCCAAGTAGTAGAATCCCACATTTGAATATTTGAATCCCACATTCAGCTTCTCACTAGCAGGGGAGGGGTTGTGCAGTGAAAATAATGCATTTAGCTCCTGAGGGAGTTAGGTTTAGGTCACTCAAGCAATACCTTAGCACCACTAAATCAGAACTCTTACACAAGTCCAGTTTCCCCAGAGAGCAGAGACACGTTGCATAGGGATGGGGAACTATAGTAGGTAAAAATCTGTGTTCAACCCAGGTCTTCTGCTGTTGAGGCCTCTGGTTACATGACAACTAAACTGACTCAGCCTCAGAAGTTGTACTACATGGATAGAGTCATAGTAGCTAGTGAGAAATACCTCTCTCATAGAGCTGGAAGGGACCCTGGAAGGTCATTGAATCCAGCCCCCTGCCTTCACTAGCAGGACCAAGTACTAATTTTTTGCCCCAGATCCCTAAGTGGCCCCCCTCAAGGATTGAACTCACAACCCTGGGTTTAGCAGGCCAATGCTCAAACCACTGAGCTATCCCTCCCCTCCAATATGGGCACTAAAAGATGGATCTCTGGCTTCTTATGCAAGGAAACAACACTGAGTAACTACCAAGTTCTAGCTGCCTATTCTACTGGAAAGGGCAAGCATGGAAAGAAAATCATTTAAAAAAGTTGTCAGAAGACTGGATGGAAACAGGAGGAGCCTCTTATGATGACTATATGAACAGGGCTCTCTGAACATAGCCACAGGCTGTGAATTGAAACCAAGTGACTGCTAGAACTCTGAGTGGTCTTAAACCTCAAAAAGGAATCCTTAGTCTCTGCTCTTGCAGAGGTTAGTAGATAAGGGGTTCTTACCTCATCTGGAAGATTAGCCTGGATCTGATCATCCATCTCCCTGCAGAAACACACACAAAATGTCCATGAAGGAATCAAAATAGCAAAACCATTGTGGCAGGAGAAGAGGTACTGTGTGGTCACAATATTATGTGAGCATGTATAAATGCTATACGTTAGTTCTCAGGGGGACAACTTTCTGGGTGCAAGAGAAGCTGGTACCTATGTTTCAGTAATGTTTGGCAGCCCCAAACCCTTATGGGCCCAGGGAAATAGATCACAGGCTCTAATGCATGTGCAGGGCACAATACTATCCATTGTATCAGCTGTCTCTTTTTCCAACCATTGCATCTCCTACATATTGGTTTCCACAGCCACACTGGCTAAAGGGCTTGGCTGATCTAGAATAAGTAAGTTTGTGTCACATTCCTTCTTCACAGTCAGCCACAGAGAGAACAATATGACGCTTGGGAACAAAGGTTCCCAAAGATTGCAAAAACCTGATAATAAAGATACATGAATAAAATCCCACACTTGTGTACTAACTGCAGCCCTGTGAAAGGGCCTTGATATTATTAAAGTTTTCCCTATATGGCCCTTGATCGGGAAGCCCTGATAGGCTAGCATCAGTTAGAAAAAGCAAGTATGGGGATGCAAGTGGTGGTAGTGGTACTGGATATGATTCATCCCTTTCTCTTCTGGGACCCAATTCCTGGAAAACAGCTACTAGTTCACACAAAACACTTGCCATAATCAAAGATGAGCCTTGAAACTTACTCAGTTCCAGCTTTTTTCTCCGAGAAGACCCTCAGGACAAAATCTCCTTCCTTGTTAGGTTCGAAGGTGGAAGGCACAACAATATACTCCCCTGGAGGCAACTTGAAGCGTGTGCTGACTTCACGAAGGTTTATGAACTGCTCCGAGCGGGCTCGTGAGGCATTCGCCAGGAAGAAATCTCGTTTCAGGTGAACTGCAGACTGGCCTACAAACTGCCAGAGAGAGACATATAGTCACCGCCATGAGCTGGCAAATCTTCTGCTCCACAGACTGCTAAAGGCCCAGTACAAAGGTCTAGTCAACCAGGATGTTTAAATAGTACCACAATAAAAGAGAAGAAGGAAGATCCTTGGAAAAGGGCAGAGGGTCCTTTGGAAGCACAGAGGTCAAGACATTGGCATTTTTCCTCTGTGCCACATAGGTTTTCCTGCCAAAATAATAAGTGAAAATAAATGTAATGGCTGCCACACATTGAATCAAACCTCAGGTTCCCATATTCCCAGCCTGCAGAGTCTGAGAACTGCATCACATTCCTTTGGCTAACTCAAGAGCAGTGTTGATGGGTTCTGAAGGGAACTTTAACCATCCCTCTTAAAAGAAGCATAGGATGGCCCAACTGAGGGAAGCAGAAAGGCTGCCATTGAAGAGAAAGGATGGTCCAGTGGTCAGGGTAATAGCTGAAGACCTAGGAGACCTGGGTTCAAGTCCCTGCTCTGCCAGACTTCCTGTATGACTTTGGGCAAGTCACTTAGACTCTCTGTGCCATAGTTCTCCATTTGTAAAACAGGGATATTTCCCTACCTCACAGCGGTATTATGAGGTGCTAATATATTACAGTGATAAGAGGCAATATAAGTACCTAAGAGAGATATTTAGAATAAAAATAGGACCTCAGAAAACTCACACATACAAAATGTCATTACAGTACATCAATTCCTGTTAATGGTGTTCCATTAGAAGAATAAACAATTCCATAAAAGTAAGACATGTTGTTCAGACCTTGATCTGGATGAATATCAAAGAATTCAGATTGTCTGGGATGGATACAAAATAAAAGCCTTGGAGCCACCTTGATCATTTCTAAAAGAAGAAGTGTCTGAATCCAAAGTGAAGCCACATTATGCATCATCATGCAATGTTATCCCTACCAAAAGGATTGATTTAAATATGCATTACCTATGGTTGGTATCTGATGAAAGAATTTCCATACGTACCTCACGAGGAACCTTTAGAGATACAAATTAGAAGTCAGTAAGTTACAATGAAACTAATGTTCTGTTAGCCAACAGGAAAAAGATAACATCTATAGTTAGTTAGTTATTTACTTGGCCAGTCATCTTCTGCATTCCTATAATTACCATTTCAAGTATTTATGCTTGGATCAGAGTTTAAGCAATGGTTTCCCCTCACATCCCTTACTTCTCTTGTGTCATTGCAATGAAGTATACATGTTGTTCAGGAGCACTCACCTTTGAAGCCCTAGGTCACCTCCCCCTCTCCCTCACCCCATATTGCTGTTCCTATAAGGAAGCCCTGCTGCCCCAACAAGCTGGGGTGACAGGTTAATTCATCCAAGGTACAGAGGCAGCTCAACAATGAGCTAACATTTGAAGACTAATTATATGCAAGTGAGCCTATTAATCTTATAAAGAACTGTTATTCTCAGCGGGGAGAGAGACAAGGAGGTTGTGCTAATCAGAAGCTAGGAATCTCTGAGAGCACGGATTGTTACAGAGCCCATAGTTACCTCATAGACAGCAAAGCCAATGGTCTCCATGTCCTTCCCATATTGCCTTTCCCTGCGACGGTGCTTCTGCATGAGTGCCAGGAGAAAGCTGCAGCCCGATTCTCTGCTGTAGTCATCATCATTATCATCCACCTCTTCCAGTCGGATTTTAAACTGAGGGTTTATCCAGAATGTAGCTGAAGGGCAGGAAGAGAAAGGAATAAATTAAACAATACGCGATCCTTACATATTCCTGGTTGTTTTAAGGTATAGGATATGTCTGCACTACAATCACAGGGCATGACTGTGGATCATCATGTAGACATACGTAAGGGCTTGTCTACACTTACATTTTATAGCGCTCTAACTTGCTGGGTCAGGAGTGTGAAAAATCACCCCCCTAAGCGCAGCAAGTCTGAGCGCTTTAAAGCGCTAGTGTAGCCAGGCTCTGAGCGCTGGGAGCCGCACTCCCTGCCCTCGGAGCTAATTGCCTCGTGGAGGTGGATTACCAGGCGTGCTGGGAGAGGTCTCTCCCATCGCTTGCGTGCGACCACACTTCAGCGCTTTGAAGTTTCCAGTGTAGACATACCCTTAGAGAGCTTTAACATAGCTAGCTTGGGCACTGGTAGCAATAAAGCCATGGCAGCAAGGGCTAGCTCCCCAAGTAATAACCTAGGGTTCTGGGTGGGCTTGTTGAAGCCCGGGATGCCGCAGCTTCAGTACCATTGGTACCAAGCTAGGTTGGGTCTATCTACACAAGCTGCAGTCACACAACAGTTATTGCACTGTAGATTTACCCTTTGAGCCAAGAGTCTCTTGTCAATGCCTGAACACCATGAAAACCTGACCACCCCAGTACAAAACAATCACTGGGAATGGATAGACCAGTATTCATGGTTATAAAAGTGTTCACTCATTCATAGTTTAAATTGATCGCAAAAGTGGTAATTCAGCAAATATACATCTACAAATGAGCTTTCCTCATTAACATGGGTCTCTGCAGAGGGTATTTCCAGTAAACTACAAACATTTCCTCAGGGAGCAGTGAAATTTGTACGTCTCAGTGTAAAACTGTTTTAACAGCCAGCATCAGGCTAGTTTGATAAAATCAGGTGTTCTGGGTGGGTTAGCACTAAGGCAGTGATTTCCCTACATCCCCCCTGAATTTTCCCAACCCCGCCCCCCCCAGTTTTGTGAACTAGTTACATGCCAAGTTCGTGACTGTTTGGAAATTTGAATTGAAATTGAAACATTAATACACACTTTAAAAGAATATACAGTGTATGATAAAATACATGTATCTGAAAAAGTATAATAGATTTGAAAAGTATGAACATAGACTAGCTTCCTTATACAGCTGTTGTTTTTTATGACAATGTCAGTGCATTCATTTCGGTGATGTTGGCCAAACTAATAATTTCAAATGATGATTTGTAAGCAAAGTCTAAATGAGCTCTCCCTGACAGCTAGTGATGAGCTGGGGCTGGAGGGAAAGGCTTCAGGACCAGATTGTATTTACATTCACACCTAATCTACCTAGGTATCCAGCAAACAGAGCTGTGTTGCCCAAGTGATAGATTTTGGTTGGGGTGGGGGTGGGATGAAATGTTGTTGTTCTTATTGTATGAGTAAAGGGCAGTAGAACTGTACTTAGCCTGTGCTGATGGAGGGCATCAAGAGAGAGGGTGGGGACCTGTCCCTCTCCACTGTTTAAAGACAGAGCTGATTAGGCTCCATAGATAGTCTTTTGTTCTGTTAAGTTACCACTGCAGCTGAAATCACTGATAATCAGGTCTAAGTGCTTAGTCCTGCTGTGGGGACAGTGTTTCTGTGGAAGAGACGGCCCAGACTGCAACAGCGAGATTCCCCCCCTGAGAGCTCTGCTGAAATCACTGAGAGCTGGGTGGAACCTCAAGAGACCAACTCGCAGAGGTCACAATGGCAGGTGGCAGCAGAAGGTGACTGCGCAGAGCCATTGGCAACAGAGTGGTGGAGTGAACAGTGGCACAACAAACAGCAGTGGTCGGAGCGAACAGTGAGCAGCTGGTGGAACGAGCAAGATGCCTTCTTGCCCCCCACCTGGGAGGTGTACTCACGTGAAAGCACCTCTGAACTCTGAGTCTCCACTGACCAAGGACAACACCGGTGAGTGGGGTGCGGTGGAGGAAAAAGTGTGGGGGTACGTTAAATAAACATTTGTTTGTTGGACTATATTTTAGTGACTTTGCTCCAGAATGCTAGATTTGTGACTGGGAATGGAAACTTATATAAATATGTTTCCTAGTAGGCCAAGATTTTTAAAATGCATTATTTGCCAAGGTTGTTATCTCACATCATTGCTATCTTGAGAGGTCATTATGTTGGGGAGTTTCTGTACTAAACATTTTTATTATTATAATTAATTTTTACATAAGAATGGTAATACCGGGTCAGACCAATGGTCCATATAGCCCAGTATCCTGTCTTCCGACAGTGGTCAAGGCCAGGTGCTTCAGAGGGAATGAACAGAACAGGGAATCATCAAGTGATCCATCCCCTGGCTGCCCATTCCCAGCTTCTGGCAAACAGGCTAGGGACACTCAGAACATGGTGTTGCATCCCTCCCCATCCTGGCTAATAGTCACTGATGGACTTATTCTCCAGGAATTTATCTAGTTCTTTTTTTAATCCTGTTATAGTTTTGGTCTTCACAGCATCCCCTGGCAAAGAGTTCCACGGGTTGACTTATGTTGTGTGAAGAAGTACTTCCTTTTATTTTTTTAAAACTTGCTGCCTATTAATTTCATTGGGTGACTGCTAGTTCTTGTGTTATGTGAAGGATTAAATAACATTTCCTTATTCACTTTCTTCACACCAGTCAAGATTTTATAGACCTCTATCTTATTCCCCCTTAGTCGTCTCTTTTCTAAGCTGAAAATTCCCAGTCATTTTAATCTCTCCTCCTGTTTCACACCCCTAATCATTTTAGTTGCCCATCTCTGTACCTTTTCCAATTCCAATATATCTTTTTTGGGATGGGGTGACCAGATCTGCACACAGTATTCAAGGTGTGCATGTACCATGGATTTACATAGAGGCAATATGATATTTTCTGTCTTATTATCTATCCCTTTCTTAATGATACCCAACATTCTGTTTGCTTTTTTAACTGCCGCTGCACATTGAGTGGATGTTTTCAGAGAACTATCCACAATGACTCCAAGATCTCTTTCTTGAGTGTTAACAGCTAATTCAGACTCCATCATTTTGTATGTATAGTTGAGATTGTTTTCCAATGTGCATTACTTTGCATTTATCAACATTGAATTTCATCTGCCATTTTGTTGCCCCGTCACCCAGTTTTGTGAGATCCCTTTGGGTATGTCTACACTACAGGATTAATCCGAATTTAGATAATTCGAAATTGGGAAACAGGTTGTATAAATTCGATTGTGCGCGGCCACACTAAGCACCTTAATTCGGTTTTAAAGCACATTAATTCGGTGGTGTGCGGCCACACTACCCCATTAACTTAAACACAGTAATTCGATGGTGTGCGTCCACACTAACCCTAATTCGAATTAACAAAATCGATTTAGGCTCTACTCCGTTCGTCGAGGTGGAGTACAGAAATCGATTTAAAGGGCCCTTTAATTCGAATTAACTGGCTCTGTAGTGTGGACGGGTGAAGGGTTAATTCGGATTAAGGCAGCTAAATCCGAATTAAAGTCCTAGTGTAGACCAGGCCTTAGTAACTCTTCGCAGTCTGCCTGGGACTTAACTATCTTGAATAGTTTTGTATCATCTGCAAAATTTGCCAACTCACTGTTTACCCATTTTTCCAGATCATTTATGAATATGTTGAACAGTAATGGTCCCAGTACTGACCCCTCAGGGATACCACTATTTATCTCTCTCCATTCTGAAAACTGATAATTTATTCCTACCCTTTGTTTCCCATCTTTTAACCAGTTACTGATCCATGAGAGGACTTCACTCTTATCCCATGAGGGCTTACTTTTCAAAAGTCAATTTAAATTAAATACATTTTTTTTTAAATTGTATTTTTTTAGAAATCTAGACCTGTTATGTGTTTTGGTGTAACTTGCATTATCCTTATGTTAAATTTGCATTATCCTAACAAAACATTTACTTTATTCATATCTCTTTTATATGTTGCAGGTCAAAGTGAAAATGAAAAGACAAAAAAAAAATACAATAATTTTTCCACTCAAAGGCCTCAAAAACTAACCAAGGTGAAGAACACATCAAGAACCAAGAATATATCAACATGCCATCTGAAGGTTCAAGTGGTATATCTACATTCGACCAGCCCAAAGCACAAATACAGCTACCTACTGAAGAAACAGTGTCTCCAAAACCTAAAGGCAGTTCCCGATGTTTGTCGGTCAAAGTGTTCCCATTTATTGAAGTTACAAAAGATGGCTACTGGTGCACCTCTTGCAAAAAAGCTTATGAAGAAGGAAAGCTTCCCAATGCTATAATTGGTAAAAGTGGAGGAGCTTGGTTTGTCAAACCGATCAGCAAAGCCAATGCTGACAAACTACGTGAAAAGGCTGCAAAACACCAGGCCTCTGGAGTGTATCAACATGCAGAAAGCCTTATAAGCCCACTTTCAAAGCCAATTTTAGAAGTACTTAATGAGGCTGTTAAGAATGCTGGAGACACAACACAGTTCATGCGAACAAACATGGCTGTGGCATACTACTTTCTCTTTAAGCAAGAGATACCACACACTGGAGGCCAATGTTAAGTGCATTGTCACTTGTTCATCCTGAAGTTGAACACTGGTTCCGAACAAGACCAGCAAATGCTCACTATCTTTCTGCAAGAAACTCAACTGACTGACTAGAAGCATGCGGTGCAACAGTGAAAGACTCAACAGTTGAAAAAGTGAAGAACTCTCTCACCACATTCAAAAAATTTGCATACATGGCTGATGAATGCACCGATGCAAATGGGCATCAAGTATTAAATCATTGTGTACGTTATCTTGATGTCAGGGGTAGGCCAGTAGATGCATTTCTAGATGTTCAAGTTATAGAAGACACATTGGCTGCATCTGTGACAACCCACATCTTAGAAGAGTTAAATGCTTGTCAATTAGACCCCAAACAGATGGCTGCTTGTGCATTTGATGGAGCTGCAAACTTCTCTGGAAGACATGGTGGAGTACAAGCTTTGCTCAGAGAAAAGTGTAACCCTAATCTCTCCTATACACACTGCAGAGGCCATCTACTCCAACTAGCACTAGTACGAGCTGAAGAAACTTCAAAAGACATTAAAAAAGCTATAAATTTAATGTCTTCATTATATTCTTTTTTCAGAAAGAGTCCAAAAAGACTGAATATCTTGGAAAATGTAGAAGATACACTGGGACTGAAGTTCAAATTAGGCCAACCTGGGAAAACCTGCTGGCTTTCTCATGAGCGATCCTTGGTTGTTGTCTTAAAATTACTTCAGCCGTTATTACTGGCTTTGGAAAGTATCTACCAGGATGGGATGGATCTAAGTAGTGAGGCTGGTGGATTACTTTTGCTACTACATTCAGAGAAGACTATTGCCATTTTCTCTCTCGTAAGTCTACTGTTGAAACCACTTGGTCATTAAACAATGCCATCCAGGCATCTGCTACAACAGTAGTAGATCTTTGTCCAGCAATAGAAGCTACATTTGGATCAATCAGAGATCTATACATTGAAAAAGTACTGGAAGAAGCAAAGACTTCAGTCCAGAAGTTGACTAATGAAGGCATATAAATGAATCCTTAAGTGAAGAAGACAAGAAGCGTTTGTTAAGACAACTGAAAAAGTACACAGACTTGATTCTTTAAAATCCACAACAGTGACTTCTAGATTCTACTCAATCTCTACATAGGATTTACAGATGCCTGTCCCATAAAAAAAAACAACAGTTGAGTGGAGTGAGGCACTACCAGCAATGGGGCTGCCATGTGATTAGGACAGAATAGAGAATTTGAACACAGAGTGGAATATCATACGACGAATGAATGAAAATTTGACTTCAACTTCTTTTTTTATCATCACTAGTGGCTCGACCCGATCTTTGTGTTCTGTTTCCTGGAATGAAAGAAGTAGGAATTCATCTCTTACTACTCCCAGTCACAACAGCTACAGTTGAGCATTCTTTTTCATCATTGAATAGAATTTTGTGTTCTGAAAGAAGTCGCCTTCTGCCTGATCATGTGAATGAACTAATGAGCATATCAACTGAAAGAATGGAAGTACCGGACACACGAGAAGTCACCAAAGATGAACGCGTTGCATTCAAGAAGTTCATTAACAGAGTTGTGCAAAATTATAACAAGAAACCAAGAAGGATGTAGACGTAGTGCTTCATAGAAGGCTTGAGTAGCCAAATTTAATTTGTGTGATGATTTTAAAACATGAGTTAAATCTAATAAAATGGTCATGAAACATTTTTCAGTTTTTATTATGGTGCCATACAGCCCCCATTCACCCTCACAGTCTCACCCCTCATCGGCCCTGACACCCCCCCCTCTGTAAATTCGAACCTCCCCCTCCCATTTCAATTCCTGGGGAAGCCACTGCACTAAGGGCTTGTCTACACTGGTAAGTTTTGTCACCAAAAACTGCCTTTTGGCGACCAAACAGGAAGAGCGTACACACTACAATGGGACTTTTGTCACGAAAAACGCTCAGTTTTGGCAACAAAAAACTTCCACTCCTACGAGAGACTTTTGTCTTTTCCCCTCCCTTTATTGTCGACAAACAGCCAGTGTAGACACTGCTGATTGTTTTGTCCACAGAACTGGCTTCCGCCAGTATCCCACAATGCCTGCCCTGATTGCTCTGCTCAGTGTTTTGATCTCTGCTGCCCTGCAGGCATGCGCCCCTCCCCTTTCAAAGCTCCAGGAAGTATCTGTGTGCTGCTGGGTTTGAATGGTCCTGTTCTACCCTGCCCTAGGAACACAGCAGCAGGCAGACTGCTGTTGCAGGGGGAGAGGGACAGATTGCTGTGCTGCTTTGCCATTCCTCAGCAGGGAGAGCTCACAGAGCTGCTCATGATGTTGCTCTCGGCAGCTGAGGGGGCTGTGGGAGAACTTGGAGAGAATCCCACGATGCTCAGCGAACATCTCTTCCTTCCCACAACACTGCACTGTGGGATACATACCCACAATGCATTGCTCACCCTGTCGATAGGGTGACCAGACGTCCCGATTTTATCGGGACTGTCCCGATTTTTGCTTCTTTGTCCCGCGTCCCGACCGATGTTTGGTCAGGACACTGGACAAAAAAGAAATGTTGCACTCCGCCCCGGCTCCACCCCCCCTTCCCCCATTGGCTCCCTCCCCAAATCCCCGCCCTGGCCCCGCCTCTTCCCCAACCACGTAGCATTCCTCCTCCCTCCCAGGCTTGCAGCATGGCGGCGCAAGCCTGGGAGGGAGGGGGTGGCGGCGGTGCCTGGATCCTGGAGCTGGTGAGTCAGCTCCGGCACCTGGGCACCCGGCGGGCAAAGGGGGGCTGGCAAGGGAGGGAGACGGGGGGCTCAGCTTTGAGCCCCCCGCCGCGACAGAGGGCTCCTGCCCGGGCTGCTGCACCCGGGGCCGGGAGCGCAGCCTGGAGGCTGCTCCAGCCCTGCAGCCCGCGAGGTAGCACGGTGGGTCCGGGCGGGGGCAACGTGGAGCGGGCAGGGGCCGGTTGGGCGGCGTGGGCCAAATCCCTGCTGCTGCCAGGGAGCCCTGTGCCTCTCCCTCCCACTCGCGGCTGCGGCTCCTTCCCGGCAGGATGCGCCCCCCGGCCTGCCCCGGCCACATGCGGCACGCGTCCAGCTGCTCCTTCCCGGCGGGAGGGAGAGTAGGCGCGGGGGACGCGCGCCGCATGTGGCCGGGGCGGCGGGAGGCGCGTCCTGCCGGGAAGGAGCCACAGCCACGAGCGGGCGGGAGAGGCGCGGGGCTCCCTGGCAGCAGCGGGGATTCGGCCCCTGCCGCCCACCCGGCTCCTGCCCGCTCCGTGCTGCCCCCGCCCGGATCCACCGCGTGCCATATATGCCCGTGGCGGGCCGGGGGGCGGGAGGCTCCGCGGGGAGGTCAGCGCGCGGGGCCGGGGCCTGCTAATGCCCCTAGCCCCTTTTAAACGCCCTTTTTTTTTTTGCTCC
>NW_020664440.1:30328239-30333997 GCF_002925995.2 Terrapene triunguis
CTGAGGGCTTGTCTGCACTATCAAGGTTTGGCCCCCCCCCCCCTGTCGCCCCCGCCCCCCCCCCCCGTCCCAATATTTTGGACTGCTGATCTGGTCACCCTACCTGTCGATGATGGTGTCCCCAATGTGGACATGATCTGTCGACAGAGGAAGCATGTGTGAACACCCTTTGGTGATTTTTGTTTTGTTGACTTTTGGGTGTCGACATAAGTTTTGTCAACAAAACTTGGTAGTGTAGACAAGCCCTAAGAGTAGCATACTGGACCATATATCTTACCTGGAAAATTCCTGCAGCCTCCAGCTGTGCTCCCCCGTCTCCAGGTGCCATCATAGAGTGTTGTGTTCCACTTGCGGAAGGTGCGTGCTTTCAGTGCATCTGGAGTAAGGTTACAGATCTCCAGCCGTGTGAACTCTCTCAAAAAATCTTGGAAGGACATCCTAAGAAGAAAGAAATCCAGTGACCTCACACAGGTATCCGTCAGAGAAACTACTGCAAAGGTCTCTCTCAAGTTGAGCAGGGTGTGAAGTGGTTTTCCTATCCCATGTACATTTTTGAGTGCACAAAATTTTTTACATCCCAAATCAGGACAAAATTCCATCATATTTTCACAAACTGAACCCCTCCCCCCCAAAAAAAAATTCAGCTCAGGTCAATCAAAATATTTCTTTTTGATAATTCCAAAACATTTTTATTTAGATTTTTTAACATTCTAATTAGCTTAGATTTATAAATAAAATCATCTCAGACCAGAAAAGTAGATTTTTCTTTTGAAAATGTTGAAATGTTTCATTTTCACAATTTCAAAACTTTTTCCTCAACAGTCAGGAAATTTGTATACATTGCCCTGTTTCACAAACAGCTTCGGTTTCAACAAATCTATATTTTTTTGGTGAACAAACATTTCACTGAAAAATTCCTAATCAGCTCTATCCTCAAGACCCAGGATGCATTTGATGATCATGTTTTATGTAGATATCAAAGCTTTCCACAGCCTCACAAAGAATAGAGATCTTTCTGTTCTACCCTGATCCTTCACCAATTCATGCCTTTTATTCCTTGCTTGTATGATAATAATTCCTGGCTATAGTGAATCCAAGATTTTATATTTTGGATTTACTTCTTATTCAAAACCCCACAGCAAAGGAGTCTAAGCCTTTTCAAAATCTTTTTATAATGATTGGTGAAAACCAACAGCACTACCCACTGTTTCCTTGTACCTCCCCGGCCCCACTTTGATCTGTTATAGCCATCTGTTGTCTCTTGTCCTATACTTAGATTCTAAGCTCTCACAAGCAGGGACCATCTTTTTGTTCTGTTTGTACAATGGAGTCCTGGTCCATGAGTAGGGCTCCTAGGCTTTATGGGAACACAAGTAAAAAATAATAGTACTCTATAACATCTAAACAATTTATAAAATAAATTTAGAGGGCCAGATCCTCAGATGGTATAAATTAGTCTAACTTCATTGTCTTCAGTTGAATTTCCCTGATTTATGCCAGTGATAATCAACCACATTTTGTTAACAGTGGATTTTTTTTTTTTTTTTTTTTTTTTTTTGGTAGGGGAGCAGGTGGGTGAGAATATTATTTTCAGCTGCAAAGACCAATCTGTTTTGGTGTTTTTCCCAGGTCACTGACTGCATGGTCAGCTGAGTGCCACTCTCCAAAAAAGCACAAAACTGATTCCAGGCAGCACTGAGATCCATTTGCAGCAAAAACATTTTCAAACATTGCTTCCTGTAGCATGGGTTTTCACTGGTAAAAACACCACTTAAGACAAATTAAAAAAACCCAGCATCTTAGCTTATTTGTGCGTATTTAAAACCCCTTTTAACTTGGTCACAAGAGTGTAAAATAAGGGTTAGTGCAAACTGTACTTTCCACTTACCAGAATTCCCCATCTTCCATTTTAATCCTTAGCTGCTGTCCCACAGATGGGTCCACCACGTTCCACTCAGAAGAGCTGCAGGGGTGAAGCAGGTCAAACATGCCGTGAGTCCTAAAGCTTGAACAACTCACAGTAAATTAAATTCTGGAAGAAGGAGGTGCAACTCCACTGACCTGTTGGAGCTATGCCAGTTACGACAGGGCTGAATTTGGCCCATTGTGGGCAACATTATCATCCCACACTGCTCATTAGTAAGAAAAATATTATCATTACTGGCTGTAGACACATGTGGTCTGTATTCCAAGCTGTTCCTGTGCTGTTGCTCAGCAGTTTATTTCCAGTTCCACAAATTGGGTGTAGGATCCAACCAAAATAATTCTGTTTTATACAGGTGTGACCCTAAGAGCATCCCAGTTCCAGGTGGCACATTGTTGTTAGGATATTTACCCACAGGGTGGCATGTAATGTATCACTGGAAAACTCAGAACTCATTGATCATTAATATTATTGTGTGGTGCATGTAATAGGTTAGTCTATCATCCTCATCACCATAATATCTGAGGGCCTTCTGTAGTGCATTAAGCAATGTGACTAACATCTGTCACACATGGTTCATTCTGTCTCTCATCTTCTCCATAGAGGGAGAATTGTGTGCGCAGTGGAATGATTTGTCTTGAGATTTTTATTTATTTGGTAAATGTACATGCTGGTGACTGAACAAATTTGCAATAGATAGAGCCTTTTACCTCTAGGTCACTAGTTCTGATACAGATTGGTAATGACTAGAAGCAGTTCCTTTCTCACAGCTATTTGCCATTTATCCAAGGTCCTTATCACCTTGATATCTAAGCAAGGAGAGCCTATACGAAGTGAATTGATACATCTGCAGTCCAATTCCTAGTGGGCAGATATCTACATCTCGTTAATTATCCTAGTTGGCACTATTTGGTCCCCTTTTTGCCAGTTGCAGCAGTGTACAAGGCTGGAACTAGCCTCAACTTCAGATCTTCCTTTTAAGTCAGAGTGGAGACATGCTAGCAAGGGTTGTGTGTGGGAAGCTTGATTGCTACCTAACCTATGTGCTGTGGAAGTTCAGTGTCTAGACCTGTCAAGCTGACACCTTCCACCAAGAGTAAATTTTATTTATTATTTTCCCCCTCCAATCTTCAGCAGAGGTGCTGGAACAATTTGTATAGTGGGGTGCTGAGAGCCATTGAAACAAACTGTAAACCCTGGATATGATAGAAACCACTTCAAACCAGGGGCTATGGCTGCACCCACAGCACCCCTACTTCCAGCACTTATATGACATTCAGAATCTGTATAAAAAGTTGATCCTTACTTATCACTCCAGGCTCCAGTCCATTCCACCTCTCCCCATGGGTTTCGCATTCGAATTAGATTAACACTCTGTCCTCGGTAGTTAATCTGTAATCACCACAGATATCCAGTTAGAGATACAATAATACTTGCTTTCTGCAGTATTTATGCCTTACAGACAGGTGCACAAAGAATTGTCATGCAAAAGACTACGATGGAGAGGAAAAAAACATAAGTAGCTTTTAATGCGAGAGTGCTATGAGGAAGAAAAACTGTGATTAGCTTTAAATGAAAACAACTTTTTCACTCTGCAGAAACTGTTGTGCAGAATTTGGATACTATTGGGATGAATGCTATAGGGAAAAAAACTAAAATAGATCAGCTAGTGAGAAAAGTATTTCTTATGACCAAGAACTGTGTGCATACATGTCACTGTGCTCCATTAATTAAGGCCCTAGCCACAACGGTATCAGGACCTTACTAGCTACAGTCATATTTAAACATAGTTATAGCTAATAAGGTTCTGATTCTATTGCAGGCAGTGTTTTAAAGGGGCATTTTCAGGTATCCTCAGATATATATATTTCTCTGCAGATGTTTAGAAGCCATACATAGCAGGTAGCATTGTGCTTTAAAACTGATCAGTCTAGTTTCACAGTCTTGGTGAATCACATATAGGCATCAAGAAGTATATGAGATTTTAAAATTCTTTCAACTTTAGTAATCCAAAAGTGTTATTAAGTAACACATAGAAAGTGATTTGTACATTGTGTGAAATCTGTCACAAGTGACAACCCAAGATTACAAATGAACAAACAAACAAACAAGGTTGCCTTATTTTTAACGCTCAAATACAAAATACTAAATCGTGCAGAGACTTTAAAGTGGTAGCTTAAAAAAAGTTAGTTGCTGGTTCAAAGGTATAGGTTTTTATTGCAGATTTAAGATTTTTAACCTGACATTCCCTTAAAACTACCAGGACATCTAATTGCTGCAGAGAGCATGGGTAAAACAAAGCTAGAGAGTGTGTGTTAATGTGCCAATCCTGGCATGTCTCATGGGATTTAAGCAATAGTTGATGGTCACCCTATTACCTCAGACAGAAAAAAAAATGAACTCCACTTATTTTCTGCAAAGTCACAAACTTGTAACAAGATACATGCTAGGTGGTTATGCCACAAAGACCTGCTATAGCAGAGCCACTTGGGATGGGGTGGGCAATGAAATATGGATCTGCCAGTGTACTGCACCCACTCCTCTTCTGTTTGACTTACTATTTATTAATCCTAGCCCTATAACCCCATGATAAACACTGCAGTTATGATTCTTTCCGAAGGTCTTGCAAATCCCTCCAGACAACACACAACATATTTTGTCTTTTTAGACTGCTTTATATCTGAGACTCTCAAACATTCATGATTTAAATCCCAGGACATGGGTGTCTGAGATATTATTGTTCCTACTATGTAGCTGAGCAGGCTCAGGTGAAGTGACTTTTGCAAGGTCACACAGCGGCAGAATTAGGAATAGAACCCGGAGACCTGATTCCCTGTTCTAACTACTGCACAACACTCCCTCTCTTCAAACTCTTCAAGGGAATGAAGATTGTACCTGTTTGGCTCCTGTGACCGAATAGGCATGACCCTTCACCAGCTTTTTAAATGTTACAGCCTCCATGTCCAAAGCACTGGTAATCTACATTTAAAAAAGTACACAAGAATACATGTTAAAGTTGTCATTGGCTTCACCTCTGTCCCTAAAAGAAAAGGCATATTAGCTTCTACACACACACACACACACACACACACACACACACACACACACACACAACCCCAGTTCATGCGAGGACCACAGGTGAACATGTATGAATCAGCCAGCATGCCACAGTTTTATTTTGTTCGGGTTTTTACAATGCAACCATCACTGTGGTACCTAAACAACAGCATTTTTTTTTTTTTTTTTGTGATGCTTTTTTCTTTTCCTTTTTTTTTTTTTTTTTTTTTTTATTTTTTTTTTTTGTCAACACTTTTTAAAAAAAAAAAAAAAAAAAATTGCCCCCCCCCCCACCCCATACTTACTATAAAAGAGTAAAAAAAAGTATTAATTATAAGCCCATATAGTTGGTGTGGATGTGTTTTCAGAGGCTAACTGACCTTGAAGGTTAAGAGTGTGCAGAGAATGAGGGAGCAAGATTTTCTTTGCTTTAGATCGTAATAAAATGTTCAACACTGCACAATCCTACTTGATTGCCTTTCATGACACCCTTGGGGGTCGTGACCCACTGGTTGAGTGGGTCCTCTAGTCTTTTCTAAGTCATTTATAAAATCTTTTAAAATGAATGCAGATACTCTTGAAACTTTATAGTGTTATGAGCTGGGTGACGCGTTGTTATGGGATTGAGCCTGAACTCATCCTTCAATTAACAACTATAAACATAAGCCCCATTTTAGCCCTAGTCTACACTACAGAGTTAGATTGACGTAAGGCAGCTTACATTGACCTAACTCTCAGCATCTACAGCAAAATGCAGCTCCCACCAACAGGGCCGGC
>NW_020664440.1:30334097-30337854 GCF_002925995.2 Terrapene triunguis
CCCCCCCGGCACCCTCCCCCACAAGCTTGGTGGGCTGGTGCCTGGAGCCGGCCCTGCCCACCAATGTAACTCGCCCACTACACCGACTTAACTCCACATCTGTGAGAGGTGTAGCACTTAAGACATTGTAGTTAGGTTGGCAGAGTATCAGCGTAGACACGGTGTTGCTTACGTTGACGGTTGCTGCCTTTCAAAAGCAGACCTACAATGCCCCACACTGACAGTTAAATCAGTGCAAGCACTCCTGGTGAGGATGTGCACCGCCGACGCACAGAGGGTAGTGTGCATATGCAAAAGCTATTACATTAGCGTACAGCCACTGCAGTAATTAAACAGAGATCAACTTAATTTTGTAGGGTAGACTTGCTGTTTGGGTAAGGGTGTGTATGGGGGAGAAGGTGCAACAGACAAGAAAGACTGTCTTCCTCTCTCTGTCTAATGGAGCAGCTGAAAACATGGTGGCTGACCCTGGGGGAAACCTGGGGGGAAATTTTTGAGTTAGGAGTGCAGGCTAATGAGTGCTCTTGGTGCTGTGACCAAAAGAAGGTGTTTCCTGCTATTTAATTCCCATACACAGATCAGGTCAAGAAGAAAAAAAACAAAACTTAATCTCAGCCTTTTGTCTGAATTGAGAATTCTAGATTAACAAAAGAGGTTATTTCAGCAATAGTGCTGAAGCTCATCCTGTTGTCATGAAATATGTAGAACCCACTGTCATCATGTTACTATCACAAATAGCAGAGACCACCGTGTTATTGAACAGGCCCATGGTATACAGACAATAACTCCACTAGGAAAAGGACCACTGGCTGCCCAGCGAGAGGGGGAGCCACAGGATGGCCATCATGAACAGTTGGTATGGAAACAGCAAACTAACAGCCAATGGTTAAGAACTCTGTGCACTTTGTATGTGTACCTGAGCTAAGGAAGAAGTGAAGCTTGCTGTTAGAAGAGCTGGTAGACAGGCTAACATGAGATTGGCAGACACATTCGTGAGCTCCAGGAAGTCACCTGAGGGAATTCCAGTGGAGTTACTTTCTGAAGCAAATCTAGATTAAGTGCAGTTTCCTACAGTATATATGCAACCATCACCACCACACACATTTATTGGATTGGTGCAGAATGTAAACGCACGCGTACCCAGGGCTCTAGGCACCTTTGCCATACAAGCTAAACAACAAACAAAATGGAATACAACAATTTTCCAGAAAACAAGATGGAGATGAGAAGAGCCACGGTCCCAACCCTCAGTGCATGAATCTCAGCCTTGAGAAAAGACAGGCTTTGCAATGTATGGCAGTGCATGTATGTGCACACTGCAGGCAGTACATGAAGCCAAAGGTTAAGTGACTTTAACCTCCTGATGGTCAGTGAATCATTGGACACTGGAAGGCTTTGTTTGCTATTATAAAACATTTCTTCTAACGTGGGATTTGGGGATTTGCTGTAAATATTGATTAGGAGATGCACATAAATCAGCAGCCATGATGAGTGCTCCATTTGTTTCCAAAGCTTAACAGCCATTTTGGAACAAAGCTCTGTTTTTGTTAATGAATTTGGGCTTGAGAGCCTGCCTAGGGAGGGGACAACAATGTGAGCCTGAAGGTTTATTTTCACTGCAGCAGTTAGCTTGGGTGAGTACACTCAAGTCGAGCTAGGTTAGCTCTAGTGAGAGCAACCACACTGCAAAACAAAACTTGAACTACAAAGAGTGACCGGATTAGCAGAGTGAAATTGGATTGGTATCCGGTTTATTGTAAATCAAGCTGCTGCATCCCTACTGTATTGCTAGCTTGAGTCCCGCAGACACCAAGAGGAGTTTGCTTGTGTGTGTGTGCCCGCATTGAATGGTTGCCAAAGGAACTCAACATGCCCAGCTAGATGCCCAGGAGCCGAGGGATCCTTGAGCCACTGCCTTGTTTTGAGAATGAGCAGCCCCAAATCCCCAGACTATTAAAATGGTCCAAGACCCACTCACCCATCACCACAACCAATAAGAAAAAGGTGCAGGATACAAAACAAGAACTCACATCAATGGAGCAGCCAAGCAGAGATCCCCTTTCCAGAGCTTTCAAAATAATTTGGTAAAGGTCACTGGGGGGTTTCCGAAGCTCGTACCATTCAGTGACCCCTCCAGTGAAGTCTTCAAAGCCCTCCGAGGTGCTTCCTCCAGACAGAGCTTCATAGCAGCCATTCACCCTGAGTGAGAACGAAGAAGGCAGATAGTTAGAATTTTCCCATTGCTGACACATGCGCTGGGCCACATTAGTCAGGAAATATCCACCAGCCAAGTGCTTGGTATGTCATGGCCATTTCCAAAGCAGAGCTGGGCAAGCCCAGACACTGGCACTTACTTGGCATAAGCTTTCTCGAGTAGGGCACTCCAGAACTCATTGCCTTGTGCCGAGTGTACAAAAGCCAGCTTCCCATCCTTTGTCGGGAGAAGATCGTCCACTACAACGTCCACCCACTCCCCAAACTGCCAGATCTGCATAGAGGAGAGACAGATGTATGCAAACTGATGGTGAAAATAGCTATAGGTTCTAAGGTCACCCTCATCACCATATTATCCAAACGCCTTCCAAAAATGCATTAAGCAACATAGTTAATATCTGGTACATGTGGTTCATTCTCTCTCTCATCTCCCCAGGGAAAAAAATGTGTGGGCAGTGTCTGGTGAGCTAGGTTGTTTAGTGTGTGTTTAGCAGTTCTTGTAAAACACGGTTTCAATTCTAGTGTAGACACACCCATTTTGAGAGAAGAATTAATTTTTATAATACCACTGTGTAAACATGGACACTAATCAACTGATAAAAATGTTTGCATGGCCAATTTTGCTGTACCCTGTGCTATTCACACTGGTACTGCAGGATGCAAAGGCTATGAAAATGAGAAGGTCATGTTCTTTGCAGAGGTCTGGCAAAGGGCCCAGGCTATTTGTTACTGCTGATGCCCAAACAACTGTGTGGTAATTAAACCCCCAAAACTTTGCAAGTCAAGTGATGGGGCACTAAGATTCCATTCAGTCCTTACAGTTAATGGGCAGAAAGGTCATGTAGTTGTCTGAAGCCTCAGTTCAGCAAAGTACTTTTGCAAGTGCCTAACTTTAAGCATGTGTCTAATTTACCTGACTTCAGCAGGACTACTCACATACTTAAATTTAGCCATGTTCTTAAGTATCTTGATGAATTATTGCCCAAATACCCTGTGAATGTGAACCAGAAATGAAATTTTCATTAATTGGCTGAGCTCGTGAGGCATTACACTCAACTTGATGGCATTTCTGTTTGGATGTAGAATCAACTTCCAAACATTGGATCTCATTATGCTTTTTTCTCCTAGATAAAAGAACTGTCTACTATTAGAAATCTCTTCCATGTAGAAACATACTTGTATGTAGACCATGGTATAGTCACCTCTAAACCATCTCTTAGATCAGGGGTCTCAAACTCAATTTACCTTAGGGCCAGTGCTAGTCCTCAAATCCTCCCAGCGGGCCAATAATGTCACTCATGCCACCCAGAACCCGCCCCCCCAACTCCGCTCCCCATCTGCCTAAGGCTCTGGGAGGGAGTTTGGGTGGGGAAGAGGATTGGGGTGCAGGAGGAGGGGGTGGGGTTGCAGGCTCTGGGAGGGAGTTTGGGGGCGGGAGTGGGTGTGTGGGAAGGGGGAGGGGGTGCAGGTTCTGGGAGGGAGTTTGGGGGCCTGGGGTGTGTGGGGAGAGGGTGCAGGCTCTGGGAGGGAGTTTGGGGGCTGG
>NW_020664440.1:30337864-30342322 GCF_002925995.2 Terrapene triunguis
GTGTGTGGGGAGAGGGTGCAGGCTCTGGGAGGGAGTTTGGGGGCTGGAGGTGTGTGAGTAGGGGGTGCAGGCTCAGGGTGCAGGCTCTTGGAGGGAGTTTAGGAGCTGGGGGGGTGTGGGGACGGGATGCAGGCTCTGGGATGGGGTCAGGGGGTGCGGCGCTTACCTGGGGCTCCAAGGTGGGGCAGGCCGGGGGGCCTCCATGCGCTGCTGCCCTCAGGCACCACCCCCACAGCTTCCCATTGGCCGCAGGGGCGCTCAGGGTTGGGACAGCGTGCGGAGGCACAGCCCCGCCCTGTCCCACCCCAGGGCTGCAGGGAGCGGCCAGCAGCCACATGGAGTAGTGCGCAGAAAGCCGCTCAGCTCCGCAGCGCTGCCGGTGGTGGGCGGGGCCCCGGGCCATTTTAAATCTCCCGGGGGATGCGTGGGGGCGGGGGAGCATCCAGGGGCAGCAGGCGGGGCCAAGGGAGAGATCTGGGCCCAAAATTGCTGCAGTCCCGTAGGCCACACAGGGGAGATTCTCAGGCCACAGATGGCCCGCGGGCTGGGACTTTGAGACCCCTGTCTTAGATAAACAAATATTTGTAACTTCTTTAGTCTTAGTAGAAGGCATGTTTTCTAGACTTCGAATAATTCTTGTAGCTTTTTTCTGAACCCTCTCCAATTTTTCCAACGTCCTTTTTGAAGTATGGACACAAAAACTGGACACGGTATCCAGTAATGGTCTCATTAATGCTATATCCAGAAGTAATACCTGTGACACATATGACATATGCAATATCCTGGACAAACCTTATGGAACTAAATTCAACCTTACTGAACTAAGTTAAACCTTATGGAATAAAGTTTTAATACCTTTGGAGTCCATTGTACTGAAAATGCAAATGTTTGTGCACTATGGTGGAATTGCATAGAACTTCTTTCGGAGGAAGGCAGGATTAATGCAACTTCTGGGAGATATAAGGAACATCAAAGGACTTTTGGGGACAATGTGTGTGCAGTGGATTTCCTAGGAAATACATGGGGATGAAGGGAATGCAAATGACCCATCTCAGATCTGACTTTTTTAAGCTGCATTTTGAGCAGAGACCCATTGTTTGGCTGATTACCGATTAGTCTTTTCAAAGACCCAAACTGGATAAATGAGTGAGTCTCTTGGGAGTTCTTGTTCAGAGCAAAGGGTGTGATGAACTTGAAATCACAGGAAAACTGCTGGGTGGAGGCTGAAGGACTGCTCCATCTAGAGTCGGTGTTGCAGTTAGGACAATCTCTGATAAGCTTATTAGTAGGTATATAGGTTCTTTTATTGTTTTTAATATGTTTTCTCTGTATTGCTTTTACCTTAAGAATAAAATGTGCTTGCTTAGGAGGAGCGCTGTGGTAGCTTAACTGTGGTAACTACACTGTTAAACATCTCTGAAGAGAAGGCAAAAGAAGCCTACTTAGGCAGCCTGTCTTTTGCTGGGGATATCACGGGATGGACTATGCAGCGTGGAAATATCCTGGTCAGAGGGGGGAGAGAGAGAGAGAGAGAGAGAGAGAGAGAGTGTCTTCACCCAAGAGAGCCAATGGACAGGGAGTTATAAACCTAAAGTGGGTGCCCTTGCTGGATCACAGAGGGGGAATATAGGTGCAGTTGCCCTGAATTGTGACAATACCATCTCCCTACTCCCACTTCGTAGTCTCCTTCTTATACATTGAAGGATTGTATTCATCATCTTAGCTACAGCATCACACTGGGAGCTCATGTTATCCTGTGACCCCTAAGTCCTTTTCAGAGTCACTCTTTTAAGTGACTTCGACTAAGTCCCATTGAAAGTCAATGGGAATGCAGCTCCTTAATGAAGTAGAGGGATTTAACAATATTTGATATACATGCTTCCAAAAAAAATAAAATAAAAAATAAAATCTCCTGCTTGTTTCTGCTGCTAGAACTGTAGCAAACTTTGAATGGAGCCTGGTGTGATAATGAGATCTTCCATTATCTGATGTGATGGAGTATGACATCTGCTCACAGCTTGCGGGCACAGGTTGAATCAAAACACTGCAATGTCATGCTCTGCATGAAGTTTTAAATGCACAGCTCGTGGGACTGGGAAATAAGATTCTGTAGATGTCCAGTTACATTTAGACACGTGATTAGTAACACAGCTGGGTGTGGTTCGGTCACAGGGAAGGTACAATTTAAAAACCAGTAGAGAATCAGACCCACATGCCTTGCACATTGTGCACTCTAACACTTGTGCCAAAAATTCCTACTCTTATTTAGCAGCATTTTACAGCGTATTTAGTATCATTCTGCACACAAGTAAGGAACAAGATGGAGAGTCAGGCCCTTTTTTTTTTTTTTTTTTTTGGGTGGTTAGATGGCCCCCATTGCTGTAGTATCTGCGCACATCACACTCAATAGATTTATCCTCAGCCCTTGAGGTAGGCAAGAGCTATTCTCCTCATTTTATAGAGGGAGAATTGAGGCACAGAGAAGCTAAGTGGCTTGCCCCAGGTCACACAAAATCTAGGGCAGAACACGGTCTTGAACCCAGGTCTCCTAGATCCTGTGTTAATGCCCTAACTACCTGACCATCCTTCCTCTCGCAGGCCTGTTGTGAAGACCTCATCTTGGCCAACAACTGGTGATTGAACTGGAGACCACCACCGCTAAAAGCATGAGTCTCTAGCATTTGTGCTAAAGAGGCAGGTTCTGTAGCTGTGGGCTAATAAAGAATAGGCTTGGGGTGGGGAAAGGGAATGGGTGACCCTGTGTGTTAACGCACTAGTCTTTCACCAGTGGAGATTGGGGAAGTTTAAATGTGTTTGGTGGTTTTAACTTAGCCCCTAGTCAACATATTGTCCAGATGAGAAAAAACACCCTAGTCTGTGCTCAGAAGAGAGCCAGAAATGGTATTTCAAGGGTAGATAGCTGCATTTCAGAATACAGGGACACTGGCAGAGCTGCTTGCTGGGATAGAACAGACTGGTGCAGATCAGGACTGAGGTGCATTGGCAGAGCTGGGGAGGGAAGAACGTAGACTATACAAGTAAGCATTGCTCTCACCAGAACTATTGGCCTCCCTCTGTGGGAAGCACCTACTCCCCTCAAGTGTTTCAATTGTCAAAAACAGAATTTTCAATTTGTTTTAATGAGAATTCAGAATAACTACTTCACTCTTCAGGGTTTCTACACTGCTTAGTCATTGCAGCAACTCAGCTCACAGAAACTGGCCTCCGTCCAGATCAGTTTAACTGTCAGGACAAAAACATGATAGTTCAGTTCAAGACTGCCCAGAGAGCAAGCACAAATTCTGGATAATCAGCCTGGTTTCATTCCCCATTGGTAAGAACGTCAGTAGACAAGGAGGTACCTAGAAAGGCATCAGTGCATTTGCAGTTCCTCTGCCATGCAGTAAGACCACAGATCAAGATTCTATGCTTTTTTTTTTATTCAAGTGCCCCAGATATATCATGATCCTGAAATTAGTCAAGTTTAGGGATTTCTAAGGTGCCTAACACATGGTATCTTAAATTCCAGCTTCCAATGAAGTCATTCAACACTTGGGTAATATGAAAGTGCAGAGAAGGTGCTAACCCTCCAATTAAAGACTAACAATTCTGTAAAGTTTATATTAAAATAGCTTATAAAAAGTTTTAAATTCCAGGTTTTCCAAGTAGAAATGCCACAAAATACGTAACTGTCACGTCACGATGCAGCTGATATTTGCCAAGGCGACAACACAGAATTCTCATGCCAAATTTCTACCTAAATTAAATATAGGAAATTTATTTTATAAAGTACCCTGGTTAGATGATCTGATAAAGAACTAGAGCAACACATACAGCATTTTATATCTGCAAAGTGCTTTACATAATTAGTTAATTAAGCCTTAGGGCATTTAAATTAATGGATTTTAAGGCCAGAAGGGACCATTAGATCATCTAGTCTGACCTCCTGTAGAAGATAGGCCAGAGTATTTCCCCCTTCACCCCTGTATTGAGCCCAGTGACTTATGTCTGACTAAAGCAGGGGTAGGCAACCTTTCAGAAGTGGTGTGCTGAGTCTTAATTTATTCACTTTAATTTAAGGTTTCGCGTGCCGGAAATACAGTTTAACGTTTTTAGAAGGTCACTCTCTATAAGTCTATATTATATAACTAAACTATTGTTGTATGTAAAGTAAACAAGGTTTTCAAAATGTTTAAGAAGCTTCATTTAAAATTAAATTAAAATGCTGATCTTACACCGCCAGCCCGCTCAGCCCGCTTCCAGCCTGGGGTTCTGTTCACCTAGGCCTGCAGCGGGCGGAGCGGGGCCTGCGGCCGGGACGCCGGCTGGCAAGGGGCCAGCAGCCAGGACCCCAGACCTGGGGCGGGGTTCAGGGGTCAGGGCAGAGGGCTGGGGGTGTGTGGGGGGTGCAGGGCAGAAGGCTGTGGGGAGTGCAGGGCAGAAGGCTGTGGGGGGGGG
>NW_020664440.1:30362322-30373039 GCF_002925995.2 Terrapene triunguis
CTCCCTGTCTCTTGACTGCCCCCTCCAGAACCTCCCTGCCCCT
Organism: Terrapene triunguis; assembly: GCF_002925995.2. Lineage (NCBI taxonomy): Eukaryota > Metazoa > Chordata > Testudines > Emydidae > Terrapene > Terrapene triunguis. The sequence goes on from NW_020664440.1 coordinate 30,362,366, forward strand.
TCTCCGACCCCCTGGCCCCCTGACCCTGCCGCTCAGACCAGCGTGCCGGGGAGGAGGAGCAGGGGGTGGAGCTCCAGACTGCCGGTGCGAACGGCCGGCTGGTGATCTGTGAGGGAGGGAGGGAGTGCTCTCAGCTGCAGGGGAGAGGAGGGGGAAGCGGAGGAGGGGCTCTCTCTGGCTGTCAGAGCCCCATATAAGTGGCACCATCCGGCCGTCTGCCCTGTCAGCTGCGCGCTCTCTGCATGGGGGGGAAGTCCGGACATTTACAAATTCCCCCCGGACGCTATTTTTAACTCTAAAAGCCGGACATGTCCAGGGGAATCTGGACGAATGGTAACCCTATTGTTAGGCCTTGACCACATTCAACAGAGCCAGGATCTAGACTAGCTCTGTTACAGTGTTTAAACATTCTTCCTTAACGTAGGGTATAAAAGTCACATTATGGACCCAACCGCTGTCAGCCATTTTTAAACCACGCTATTCCTCTTCATGCAGTTAAACATCTGCAAAGTGGGGCCTTTCCGATTACACATTATTATTTGTATTATGGTAGCACCTAGAGGTTCCAACTGACATCTGGGCCCTACTGTGCTAGACACTCATAGTAAAAACCTGCCCCGCTGCAGATTGTACAGTTGAAATAATAATAAAAAAAAAAAAAAAAGACAAACAGAAGCTGTCAGGGAAAACAGGCACAGAGAGGGAAAGGGTCTTGCCCAAGATCACACATCAAGTCAGATCACCTGCTTAGTGTTGTCAAGTTATGTGCTCAGACCGCTGCCTATCCTGCTGACCAATAGTGTCTCATTGTTTCCTTGTGTTTCCTGCATGTCTGTATCCAGCTGTTGTTTCTTATCTTATACTTAGATTGCAAGGGGCAGGGACCATCTTTTTGTTCTGTGTTTGCACAGCACCTAGCACAGTGGAGTCCTGGTCCAAGATTGGGGCTCTTAGGTGCTACCACAATACAAACAACAAACAATCTGCAACAGAGGCAGAGGTGGGAATTGATCCCAGGTGTCCTGATTCCACACCTCCACCCTCAGACTTCTGAAGCATTTGCATTAACTGTTAGGACAGGTCTTTCAAGTAATACCTGCCTGAAGGAAGAGGGATAACTCATGAGTCACCACAAAAACATCTGTGCTCTCTGAAACAGACTGACACACCTTGGCCCCGGGGAAGCTGGCATAACTCAGAATCAAAATTTGTAAGTGTTTATCAGGAGGAACCAATCAACGGACCTCAGTTCAGCCGAGAACATAGTTAGGCTCACTTAACTTCTACAGGCCCAGGTGAGATTTATTCACACCTAAAGTATGTTTGGTGCTCTGATTTTTGGAGTCACTTGCAATCAATCTCCCCTCTGGTGCCTTGGAAAGTATTTACATTCAGCTGGTAGTCAGAAAGAAGACTGCTTGGCTTATATTAATTTTATGGTGGGGGTTGATTGTTGCTTTCTACTGTTGCATTTTTATTACAATACTGCCCCGATGCCACAAGCAAGGCTAGGGCCTCATTGTGCTAGGGCTCATATAAACACATAGCAAGAGATATTCCCTGCCCCTTACAGTAAATAGACTAGATAGAAATTTAGACAACATATACGTTAAATGGAAAGAGGCATTCACTCATGTACAGGGGGTCTAGGTTATTAAGGGCTTTATATATTAACATCAGACAGATTATCAGTAAAATTTAATCTTTTTTAATTGGCACAGCTACTGAATATTTCCTATCTGCTGATTTATAGTCACACATTTATTTCATCTGGGCACTCCCAAAATTACTCCTTTCCTTTTGGGAGTGAGGAGTAACTTTCCAGCCCTCAGAATTAGTATTGAAAAGATTAATTTTTAACCCAAGCCAGAAGTCCACAAGAACTAGGAAGGTGCAGGGATTAATGATTGAACAATCCACTTCCCTTGTGCAAGAGATCTTTGTTAAACAAATTAAGCTTGAGAGCCTCCAGCTGAGTCAAACAAGTTGAGCAGAACAACCCCAGATCCTCCCTGAGAATTCCAAAAGCAGCCTAAAAACATTTACAATTTACATGCTCTATCCTTTAAGGTTATTATCTGTTACTGTAACATCAACCAAGATTGGAGCCCCATGGTGCCAGGCACTGTCCAGACACACAGCAAGAGGCAGTCCCTTCCTAAGAGAGCTTACAATCTAAATAAGCAAGACAGATAAAGGGCAGAATTTTTCTTTACCTGTAAAGTCATTTACCTCAGGTCATTCAGGGAATCTGTGGCTGATCTGGGGATTGAACCCAGATCTCCTGACCTCTAACTACAAGACAATCTGTCCTCTCATCCTTCATCTTTATGGCAAGAACAATCCATCTCAGAGGGTCTCGATCCTTTTAATATTTAATATAGTTGGGTTCAAATGTCAGCTGTTTTCATTGGTACCCTAATACCACCCTGGTGGCTTATTAGAAACACCAACATAGAGAAGAATGCGGGATTCACACTTGGGCCTTGAGAGGAGAGAGCCTCTTGAACTGCTCAATAGCAAATACAGAAATGATGGAGTCGCCATCCAGACCCTGGTAACAATGGCTGGTGGTGGGTCTTCAGTCAGGGACTCTGGGGAGACTTAGAACAAACACAAAACAAACCCACAGCAGGGAGGAATATAAAATGCCCTGCTTGATAGTATAGCGTACTAGCTGAATAACCAGGACATCAGCACCATAAAAGAGATGAGTGGCCATTTTCAGTGCCCGCAAGGCAAAGGCCTCTTCAGTCCTGCTCCTGCCATAATGCTGGAGGGTCTGGCTGAGACCTCACCATAATTCACCAATTCAGACTGAAAGAGGGATGCAGCACCACTAGCTAAGCCTGTCTCACCACCATGCAGCCCAGATGACAGCACTGCTCAAGAATTCTTTCCTTTTACATTTCTTATCTGACTGACCAAAACACAACAAAGGCCTGGAGCAGATTATTGGCGACTAGCTTTGACACACAAGGCTATAAGGATGAAAGAGACAGTGTCCTCAGTTTGCAGAGAAAAGAACATCTTCTGGGGTTTTTCAAAGGAGCCAAGGGGAATTAGGTTCCCAATTCCCATTGATTTCACCACCCAATCCTTTAGGCTCGTTTGACTATTTCAGCCATGCACATTGCTGCCAAACACCAAGCCCACTCTGAGCCACATTACAATCTCAAAGCACAGCCTACTGCAAGGAACATATACTGCACAGCTACAATTATGTATAGATGGGACTGGATTTAAGAACAACATCCCAGAACAAAGAAGTGGATGAAAGCTCCATGGCTTTCCATTGGGATCAGTCTATGAATGAGACAACCTCTAAAGAGAGATGGTCTAGTAATTAGAGGACAGGCCAGACTGTGCATTGCTGACTCTGTTACAGTCTCTCTGCCTAGCCTTGGGCAAATCACTTACATCCAGAGCCTCAATTAAATCACTGGGAGTTAAGCACCTAAATACCTGTGGAGATGTAGGCCTTATCCTCTCTACCGCCTTCATCCCACTTTATATGCAAGGAAATAAATGGCACCTACCTCACACAGGTGCTGTCAGCATTAACAAGTTAATTGTAAAATAGAAAGCTCCATGTAAGTACCAATTTCCTCCCATCCCTTTCTTAACTTTGCCCTGATGGGGTCTGGGGCAGGCCTATTGGGACTAGTGAAAACCCCACTCCCACAAGAAGAAACAGAGTAAAGACTAGCAGAGAAGCTTCGGACTTCCAGCAAAAATTCAGATCTCTCTCCCCAAACCATGGAAGATTTTACTATCAATGTAGAGCAGGGTCAATAGCTTGGCATCATGCCCAAGTTTTCGGCAATCAAATCAATAACTACGGGGGAATACAGGTCCCTGTCCCCCCTTACAGTTTAAAGAAGGAAATATTAAGATGGAGAGAAAAATAAAACCAAAGAATTTTGATCTGTAAACCCTCCAGTGCTGGGAAAGCTGCAAAACAGGCAATAGGGTTGTGTAAGAGACCGTGTCTGCTAAAACTGAAACTTGGCAAAAAGGAAATTCCTCCCCAGCCCTTTACCGCAATTCAGCTGTTTGTAAACCCCTTCAGACGGCCGCACGCACCTCGAAGGCAACTCATTTAAGTGGCAGATCGCAGCTGAAGAAAAGCAACATACCTCTCTGGAGTCGCCGACAAGGTCCTGATCCCTTTACACTCAGCCAAACAAATCTTTCCTAACCAGAGAGATCGTGAGTTTACCTCCTGCCTCTTCGCGGCGACTCCTCCCTTGCAGGCTCCTCCTTCGTGCCCCTGCCCACACACAAACCGCTTCTTGCAAATACAAGAGACTGGGGCCTGGGGCAAAACGAAAACAGGAAAGAAGAGACATTTTGGTGCAGGCAGCTCCCAGCGTTAGCCCCCTTCTCCCAGGAGCACCGCGCGCTTGGCAAACGTCGCTGTAGCGGTAGAAGGTTGAAGTTTGTTTATAACCCCGATGGTGCTGCACCAACGCAGCTCCGGTCACACTCTCCCCTCCTCCCCGCAGTTTCTTCTCCGCATTGCAACAGCCTCCCTGCAGAGCTGCAGTGAGAACTCGCTCTCCGGAAGAAGGGAAAGCCCAGGGCCGGGTAATACCACCCGGTGGGCAGAGGTGAACCGACCCTACAGGGGCCTCTTTAATAACGAATAAATACGTAGCTCCCAAAAAACTACAGCAGAGGAAACGGAATTTTCGCCTGCTGCTAGCCACGCCTGAGCTTCCAGTCCTCTTAGATCTCTGCTCCTAGACACTCACGAATGCTTAGCCCCCTTCCAGCCCGGATCCTGGTACCCTGACCCTCATTTCTAAGCTCCTACCCACACCTGAGCATCGAGGTGCCATTAATCCCTGCTCCCCAGCACCTACCTCTCTGCGTCTAGTCCACAGAGCCTGTCCCACACCACTGATCAACCTAGGGTGACCAGATATCCCGATTTTATAGGGACAGTCCCAATATTTGGGACTTTTTAAATATATATATAGGCTCCTATTTCTCCCCACCCCATGTCCTGATTTTTCCCACTTGCTATCTGGTCACCCTAGATCCACCCAAGCCTGCCCCTCCATCCCTTCTCTGTGATTTTGGCTTAATGCTGTAGAGAGAAGCCAGCTAGGGTAACCTGTGTGCATAACCTGCCTGGCTCCCCAGATGCACAGGATATGCGGGGTTTCCTTAACCCTCCCCACACACACACAAAATTCTTTCCATCTCTCTTGAAGCAGAGCCAACCCCAAGTGCATGCCCCTGACTCAGGGCCTGCTATCAGTTCTGCTCATTGCTGACAACCAGGACAAGGACCCTGTGATCCTAATCTCCACAAATTCTCCACCCTTCCTTCCTGGTCCCTCAGCACAGCACCTGGCAAACAGGCTGCTATGCAGTCTCCTTGGCATAGGGGAGGTGGAACTTGATGGAATAGTTGAGGAAGGTTAAATGAATCTTCATACTTCTCCTCTAGGGGTGAGCAGATACTGGACAGGGAGACAAGTGTGTGTATGTGAATTAAAAGTTCAGTGTGATAGTTTTCCACTGCTTTCCATTCCAAAGGAACCCATACGACTTTAAAGATTATATTGCTTTCTCAGGGATCACTCATTCCGGAAATGCAGCCACCTCTTCAGCAGCTAACAGCAATGCCTAAAGAAGTTTGGGACAAGCAGTGGCGTATACAGTCTCCAAATGAAACTGCATAGAGACTTCTAAGGAAACAGCATTTTGCTGTACTTTACCAATGTAGATTGTGCTTTGCATTTCTTCCCATTCTACAAATCAGGAAAACTGAGGCATAGTGCAAGCCTGCACAAGCATAGTAAGAACAGGGAAGGATGGGTGGTCTAGAGAATAAGGCAGTGTACTGGGAATCAGGAGATTGAGGACTTGTCTACACTGCAAAGTGATCGACAAAACGTTTGTCTTTCACAGGTACTTAAAAAAGCCCCCCTGCGAAAGACAAAAGTTTTGTCAATGCAAGTGGCAGTGTGAACGCGGCTCTCTCCTGCCGACAAAGCTAATGTCACTCGCGGGGCTGGAAGTATTTTATCGGCAAAAGTGCTGACAAAGTAAGAAAAAGAGCATTTACACACGCGGACATTTAGCGACAAGGCTGTGTCGACACAGGCTTGTCACTAAAAGCTGCATGGTGTAGACAAGCCCCTAGATTCTACTGCCAGCTCTGGCACTGATGCACTGTGTGCTCTTGGGCAAGTCCCTTCCCCTCTCATTCATTATTGATTTAGCACAGGGGTCGGCAACCTACAGCATGCGTGCCAAAGGTGGCACGCGAGCTGATTTTTAATGGCACGCTGCTGCCAGCCGAGGTCCCTGCCGCCGGCCCCGCTCAGCCCGCTGCCAGCCTGGGTGAAAGAAACCCCAGGCCAGCAGCGGGCTGAGCGGGGCCAGTGGCCGGGACCCCAGGCCGTCAGTGGGCTGAGTGGGGCTGGCGGCCGGGACCCCAGAGCAGCGGCAGGCTGAGCGGCTCAGCCTGCTGCCGGTCTGGGGTCCCGGCTGCCGGCCCCGCTCAGCCCGCTGCTCTCCGACAGGGAGTTCCTCCGGGAAGGGCAGGCAGCCACCGGCCAGGGATTCTTCCCCGTGGGGCAGTGGAAAGGCACCTGGGCGATCTTGGATGTGAGTTCCGAAGCCCCTGCCCATGGGGCTTGGGGAGCACTGGGGGGACTGGGCTCTGGGAAGCAGCTGCGTTAGGGCTCCCAGGTGCTGCATGAGCGGCTTGTGCGACTCTCTCCTGGCCCCTGGACTTTAAAGGGGGAGCCTGGACTGGTACAAGGCGCCACGAGTCGCAACTGGCCCCCCTCTTTGCATGGCCTCACTGCTGCCTCATGCTTCCACTCTCCTCTCCCCTTCTCTGGCACTGCATCAGCCCAGGAGGGGGCCGTGCCCCCGGCGCCCCTGAGCCGGCCGGGCAGAGGTGGGATTGGAGGGGTTTTGCAGCCTCTGGAAAGACAGCAAGAGCCTCCCTGTCTCCATCTGCTATCTGTGAATCCTAACACAGTGGCACTTCAGCTCGGGCGAGAGTGCCCCCCCCCAACCCCGTCTGGGCAGCTTTCAGCCCCCAGGAGAGTTCAGGTTTAAAATGTGCAAACTGCGGAGTGATCTGGGTAAGTCTTGCATCGCAGAGGATCTGCATCTCAAAGGGGAAGGCAGTGGGGAGCACAGTGGTCCCTAGAAGCAGCCATATGATTTTTTTGGGCAGCAGGGACCCGGGTCTTAAGGGCCGCTTGTGAGAGCTCCAGTCCCTGCTGTGTCAGTTTCATGTCAGGAGTTGCAGCTGAGCTGCTTCTCTGAGCCATTGGCATCACTGAAAGGGAGAAGCTGAAAGTCCCCTGGGCACTGTGTCAGTAAGATTATTTGGTGCACAGGTTAATTTGAAAGAACCTCCTAATGCTCCTTTATGTGATAGCAGTGTCCCCCTTCCGTCCCCCCCCCCCTCCACCCTGTTGCTGGTACAGTCACTGCTTTTCCTCTTAAATGCACATGCTACCATCTTCTGAACTTGAAAAGTATCTGGGGTGTTTGTGTGGATCAATATTGCAGGGAGAGATGGGAGCCAGAAAGGGCGAAATCTTTATGGACCGTCCATTTAGATCAGCGGTAGGCAACCTATGGCACATGTGCCAAAGGCAGCACGCAAGCTGATTTTCAGTGGCACTTGCACTGCCTGGGTCCTGGCCACCGGTCTGGGGGGCTCTGCATTTTAATTTAATTTTAAATGAAGCTTCTTAAACACTTTTAAAACCTTATTTACTTTACATACAACAATAGTTTATATATTATAGACTTATAGAAAGAGACCTTCCAAAAACGTTAAGATGTATTACTGGCACACGAAACCTTACAGTAGAGTGAATAAATGAAGACTCGGTACACCACTTCTGAAAGGTTGCCGACCCCTGATTTAGCATATAAGCTCTTTGGAGCAGACTGTCTCACTTTTGTCCAAGTGATGCACCTAGTACAACAGGGCCTGGATCTATTTGGACCTGTAGGTTTTACTGTCACATAGATAACTTTTCTACATTAACTAAAGGAGCTGACTGTTTTAAAGAGTGTACTGAACATAGAGTGAGCCTCACCTAGCACAGAAAAGCAGTGCCCTTGGGCATGCATTTGATTTGTTTAGACCAGGGGTTCTCAAACTGGGGGTCAGGACCCCTCAGGGGGTCGTAAGGTTATTACCTGGAGGGTCATGAGCTGTCAGCCTCCACCCCAAACCCCTCTTTGCCTCCAGCATTTATAATGTGTTAAATATACAAAAAGGTGCTTTTAATTTATTGGGGGGTTGCACTCAAAGGCTTGCTGTGTGGAAGGGGTCACCAGTACAAAAGTTTGAGAACCCCTGGTTTAGACAGCAGTGCTAGCAAATACATGTAGCTGAATCAAGTGGTGAAAGATCTAGGCTCAAACTGACACGGGACTGAGAACTTGAAGACAGCATATAGCACACATACTGAGGTTAGAAGTAGGGCTGTCGATTAATCGCAGTTAATTTTTTGAAGTTAATCACGTGAGTTAACTGCGATTAAAAAAATTAATCATGATTAATCGCACTGTTAAACAATAGAATACCAATTGACATTTATTAAATATTTTTGGATGTTTTTCTATATTTTCAAATACATTGATTTCTAGTACAATACAGAATACAAAGTGTACAGTGCTCACTTTATATTATTTTTATTACAAACATTTGCACTGTAAAAAATGATAAACAAAAGAAATAGTATTTTTCAATTCACCTCCTACAAGTACTGTACTGCAATCTCTTTATTGTGAAAGTGTAACTTACAAATGTAGATTTTTTTTTGTTACATAATGGCACTCAAAAACAAAACAATGTAAAACTTTAGAGACTACAAGTCCACTCGGTCCTACTTCGTTTTCAGCCAATCGCTAAGACAAACAAGTTTGTTTACATTTACGGGAGATACTGCTGCCTGCTTCTTCTTTATAATGTCACCTGAAAGTGAGAACAGGCTTTTGTTCTTATGGCACTGTTGTAGCCAGTGTTGCAAGGTATTTACGTGCCAGATATGCTAAACATTTGTATTCCCCTTCGTGCTTCAGCCACCATTCCAGAGGACATGCTTCCATGCAGAGGATGCTCGTTAAAAAAAAAAATGAATTAAATTTGTGACGGAACTTCTTGGGGGAAAAAGAACAGGAGTACTTGTGGCACCTTAGAGACTAACAAATTTATTAGAGCATAAGCTTTCGTGGGCTACAACCCACTTCTTCGGATGCATCTAATATATTTGTTAGTCTCTAAGGTGCCACAAGTACTCCTGTTCTTTTTGCAGATACAGACTAACACGGCTGCTACTCTGAAACCTTCTTGGGGGAGAATTGAATGTCCCCTGCTCTGTTACCCGCATTTTGTCATATATTTTATGTAATAGCAGGCTCGGAGGATGACACAGCACATGTTTGTTTTAAGAACACTTTCACAGCAGATTTGACAAAACGCAAAGAAGGTACAAATGTGAGATTTCTAAAAATAGGTATAGCACTTGACCCAAGGTTTAAGAATCTGAAGTGCTATCCAAAATCTAAGAGGAATGAGGTGTGGAGCATGCTTTCAGAAGTCTTAAAAGACCAACACTCCGACGCAGAAACTACAGAAGAACCTGAACCACCAAAAAAGAAAATCAACCTTCTGCTGGTAGCATCTGACTCAGATGATGAAAATGAACATGCGTCTGTCTGCTCTGCTTTGGATCATTATCAAGCAGAACCTGTTATCAGCATGGACGCATGTCCTCTGGAATGGTGATTGAAGCATGAAGGGACATGTGAATCTTTAGCGCATCTAGCATGTAAATATCTAGCGACGCTGGCTACAACACTGCCATGCAAACGCCTGTTCTCACTTTCAGGTGACATTATAAACAAGAAGCGGGCAGCATTATCTCCTGCAAATCGTAACCAAACTTGTTTTGTCTGAGCGATTGGCTGAAGTAGCACTGAGTGGACTTGTAGGCTCTAAAGTTTTACAGTTTTATTTTTGAATGCAGTTATTTTTTGTACATAATTCTACATTTGTAAGTTCAACTTTCATGATAAAGAGATTGCACTACATTACTTGTATTATGTGAACTGAAAAATATTATTTATTTTTTTTTGTACAGTGCAAATATTTGGAATAAAATATGAGCACTGTACACTTTGTATTCTGTGTTGTAATTGACATCAATATATTTGAAAAAATGTAGAAAACATCCAAGAATATTTAAATAAATGGTATTAATGTTTAACAACGCAATTAATCGTGATTAATTTTTTTAATTGCTTGCCAGTCCTAGTTAAGATGTGAATAGGGCCTCAGTTTTGGGTTTTACCCAGCAGGGGGCAGCCTCCCACACCATATCTCAGTGCAAGCATGCAGGAAGAGTGTCCCATTGCTGAGTGACCAACACCATTTACTGTAGCAGGTTGGTGCTGGAAATTCTTCAAGTGCAACTCCAAAGGAGCTTTCAGAGGTGGGGAAGATTAAGTGCATAGAGAGGTAGCTTGGCACCATTAGTTTGCCTGCTGCAGTTTCAGAGATATCATTTCATGTTTGTGCAGCATTGCTGTCTGCCATTAAACTACTACCATCTTTCATCCCAGTCCAAGCAGCCTCTCTCAGTAGTAGGTGGTATGACTCCTAGATTAGGGTTA
>NW_020664440.1:30373439-30399816 GCF_002925995.2 Terrapene triunguis
TCCCTTTCAGGTGTTTGTCCAACCTGTTCTTAAAACTCTCCAATGATGGAGATTCCACAGTCACCCTTGGAAGCCTCTTCCAGAACTTAACTACCCTTATAGTTGGAAAGTTTTTCCTATTGTCTAACCTAAGGCTATGTCTACACTGCGCACCATACAGCAGCGCTGCTGTAAGGTATGCAGTATAGCTGCTTTGTTTCTCCGGCCGATAAAATAAAGCCATCCCCATCGAGAGACGGTATCTTTGTGGATGGGAGAGCGTCTCCCGCCAACAAAGCGCTGTCCACACCAACGCTTTTTGTTAGTATAACTTTTGTCAGTCAGTGGTGTGTTTTTTTCCCACACCCTCTACCAACAAAAGTTTTACTGATGAAAGTGCAGCGTAGACAATCTCCAGTAACGAAGATTTAAGCTAAGCCCACTACTTCTTGTCCTACCTTCAGTGGATATGGAGAACAATTTATCACAGTCCTCTTTATAACAGCCCTTAACATATCTGAAGACTTATCAAAGGCCCTCTCAGTCTTCTTTTCTTAAGAAACACGACCCTTTTTTTTGTTTGTTTGTTTAAGAAAGGTTTTCTAAACCTTTTGTTACTCCCCTCTGAACTTCCTCCCATTTGTCCACATTTTTCCTAAAGTGTGGCACCCAGAATTTGGCACAGTTCTCCAGCTGAGCAGTGAGCAGGAAAGGACAGTTACCTCCTATCTGACATACAAACACTCTCTGTTAATACACCCCAGAAAAATATTAGCTTTTTTCTGTAACTGCACAAGCTTGTTGACTTACATTGTGATCCACTATAACCCCCAACCCCTTTTCAGCAGTAGTACCACCTAGCCACTACTTCCCCATTTTGTATTTGTGCATTTATTTTTTCCTTGTTAAGTACAGTACTTTGCATTTGCCTTTATTGACTTTAATCGCCTTGTTTTCAGAGACAATTCTCTAATCTGTCAAAGTCTTTTGAATTCTAATCCTGTTCTCCAAAATGCTTGCAACCCTTCCTAGCTTGGTGTCATCTGCAGATTTTATAAGCACACTCTCTCCTCCATTATCCAAGTCACTGTGAATGCAGAACAGAACTGACCCCTGTTGGGCCCCCACCAGATCCGGCCTCCCAATTTGACAGCAAACCTTTGATAACGACTCCATGTATGGTCTTTCAATCAGTTGTGCACCCACCTTATAGTGCTTTCATCTAGTTTGCTTATGAGAATGTCATGGGGGACTGTGTCAAAAGCCTCAAGAGCTGTGACAGGCACCAACATTTTTAGGTCTTCTCTACATGCTACTATTCAGGCATGTCTCCGTGAGGACACACTCTTGTTCCAGAATAGGAGTGTTCAAATGGAGAGTTATTCACAAATAGCTGTTCTTAATTCCATGTATAGACATACCCTTAGATTTCTACCACTAAGGTACCAAGAAGGGACATTTCCCTCCCATATAACAAGTCAAAGGCAGCCTAGGAATACAGTGGCAAGACTCCGGTCACCCTGTTTAGTGGTTAAGATTTGCATTTGCCTATTAATTGGAAATAAGATGGAGTTTCATGCCCCACCCAGACATTGTCCCTACCTCCATAAGGGATGCCAGGCACCACAGTCTGAGAAAGTGCTTTGCCCTGTAGCCGAGGCTAAGATACTCTGCTAGATAGAATCTCATTGTCTTTGTGCATCCCCTATAGACAGCTGGGGAGAGGGATGCCAAATTAAAGAGACTACCAAGCTTTGATTCCACATGAATTATTTTACTTGCATCAGATACGGAGCCAGATGAACAGTGGCAGAGAGCATTCAGCTTGGTCAGTGAAGTCACCATGGCACTGACAGAAATGGCATCTGTTGTATTTGCTAACCCTTGTGGTCATCCCCAGTAGATCAAGATAATGTGACTAACACTCATAACATTGTGCAATTATTCTAGGTTAGAAAAGTGTGTTGTCATGTGTTAGCAGCCAGTACTAGCTGCTCTTAAAACAGAAGCCCCAGTATTGATTACATTCTTCCCTTCGCCTCCATCCCCAATAAAGCCTTTTTGGTGCAAGTGGATATTACTGCCATTGTTACAGTTTCCTTTGAGACCGGAAAGATTCAGTTGCTCTGCTCAAACAGACCTACTATCAATGCATAAACTCTGATTTTCTTCTCCAGGAATCCCTCCTCCACATGTGTGTTCGTCCCAAGCCTCAAACAAGTACAACCATGACACCATAGGTCACTGCTATGCTCACTCAATATCAAGTTTTGTTGCCCTGATAATCGTTACATTCACCAGGATTCTCTATGAACAGAAGCTAAACTTTTTTTCCTGGACATTTTTATTAGAGCCTGTCCAGCTATTACATTGGGATTTGCACATTAAATAAGGCACATTTGAATAGCTGCATCAGCAAGTAATTTTTTTAAATACATAAGTACTGCCCTGTCTTCCTGTTCACAACCAGGATATATTCATAAAGTGCATGGGGAAAACATAGTTCTGTGAACAGCAGAATGAGAACAAGTCCAGTGCCACTTGCAATTCCTTGGGAGGAGACGTCTTGGTCCTGGAATAGAGAGTCACCCCACAGATCGCCAATCCAGGCCAGTTCCATCAGGCTCCATAGTGACTCCTGGCTCCTGAAGGACTGCAGACCAAGAAACCAAGAGGCTTAACATATAACCACACTGGCAAGTCAAGTACCTATACACCTTACTGGGAAATACACATGATTATAGCCACTAAACATTAAGTCATTGGTTGTAGACCACACTGGCTCTTGAATTCCAATAAAGCAGCAGACAGCACCTTGGTGACAAGAACAAATTCCCAAAAGCAGAACTACTAGAGAGCTACCCAGAGTCAGTGCTTTTGGAATGTCATCCAAAAGACACCCCACCTCTTTACTGAATTCTGCCCAGAGAAATGCAGCACTGACTCTGGTGGCAGCACAAGCCATGCTTAATTTTCCATTTATGTTTTTCAGATGTATGTGCGTGGCCCTGAAAAGGTTAGAATCTAAAGGGCTCCCAATAGCAGGCAAGTCTGAGGAGTAGGACTGGTCCCTTTCTTTGCCATGAGAGAGGGATTGTTTCCAGTTTCCTGAAAGAAAACATTACTCTTAGCCTAGAGGGCTAGTTCTTCAACATGAGGTTTAAATTAACTCAAGTACAGTAACTGCATCCAAACAAGTTTAACTTGCTTATCCCTAGAACAGAAAGTGATTCCCATCAATTCATTTCACCACTAGTTATGAATATGGAAACTGGGCACTCAAGAACCATATTCCTCTAAAAAAGCAGTGTGCATTCTTTCCAAATCAGATAACAGAGCTGGAGCCCAGGAGAGAGGGACTTGTCTCTACTTACTCTGCAGGCTATATGTTGCCACTGGATCCATCATTATTTTATGAGGGAGGATAATAAAGTTCTGGGACCACTTGTTAGTGAATGGCAATAGGTCACCATCAGAAGTAATACCGGCACTTGGAGCATCTTCTGGGCTGCCTTCCTCCTCAGTCAGCTCACAAGTGCAGAGGGGGCAGCTTGGGGGAGTAACACCAGGTCCTCGGGGAAGTGAGTCCTTTTCATTCTTCAGGTAGCTTCTCAGTGCTCCACTGTGATGAACGGGTCGTTCACGTGACCAAGCCCAATGGGATGGCTCCTTTGACATTATCTAGATCAGAAGAGTATAGACAAACCAATGTTTGTCCTTGCCACTGAATCTTTCTGGATTCACTTAAAATTGTATTCAGTAAGATTTAAAACTAAGCATGATTTTGTCATATCTAGTCCTTTTAGTGTATAGGGCAGGGGTGGCCAAACCATGGCTCGTGAGCCACCTGCAGCTCTTTTACAGTTAAAGTGTGGCTCGTGGACCCCCCTCCCCTTCTCCACCTACCAGACTCGGTGAGGAGGAGCTTGGGACCTCTGCCTTGCAGTGGGGTGGTGGGATAGGGACTTTTACCCAGCAGGAAGGGTGGGGCTGAAACCCTGAGCCCCAGCAGGTGCATCCCGGCTCTTGAACTTCAGAAGATTGTTGTATGCAACTCAGAGGGTCAATAAGTTTGGCCACCCCAGTATAGGGCTTCAAAGACAGTAAGAACTACAGTGTAGCATCTCAACATTCTCCCACAGATTTATTTATCAGACAGATTTATTAAGATAAGAATGATTTGATCATAACTAAAGCTAGAATAGCAACTGCTAATTAATGTTGTCTGGGAAGACATTTGCAGAGGGTAAAGGTTGTGACTGTTCAGTAGAATCCTAGCCAATGATGACTCAAGAATCTTTAAACTTAAGTATGGATTCTGTACTAAGAGTGCTGGCTTGAAAATCCTAGAGACTGAGGTTTTATTTCATTTTTGAGGAATAGCTAGACAGATGCACCCACTACGATATTCCTGACCTTCCTAGTGTGCTAGCAGGGACACTTATCCTCCCATAGTCAGTTCAGGTCTTAACCCTTTATAGGAACTGGATTTGCATAGACTATGGATTCTAGTGACTATTAATGTGTTAGCCATAGTCCCAGTATTACAAGCATGCAAAAATATGTCAGCCATGGCTAACCTCATCACAACAGCGCCGGCTGACCACTGCTCGGTAGTTCATTTTAGCCCAGAAGCCATCCCTCAGTTTTAAGAACTGTGGGAACAGCTGCCGCCAGTTGTCACCAAGGGCCCAGGGAAAGATCTCATACTTGTAATCCTCTTCATCTTCCTCCATGTCATTAGCCAAGTACCTGCATCAGGAAAATGGGGCAAAATAGGCTATATCCTCAGAAATTCCTCTAACCAGTGCTTCTCAGAAGCACTCAGCCTAGAAAATTGTATGGTACAGCCTGGAATTGTTATAGTAGCTTTCAGTGTAGCAAGTGTTAAGCCTTAACACTCCAGCATTACATTGTATAAAAGAGGGAGTGTTCTAAGCCACAGAACTGCAGCATAAGAGGCTTTTGCAAATCACTTGTTTGCAAGTAAGGCCAATTGTGTTTAGGTGCATACAATAGCTCGTGGGTTTTTCCTATAGGTGCACAGAACTACAAGTGGATTATGTTGTAAACAAGTTCTCACACAACATACAAACAACAGTAGATACCAATTCTATTTCAATATTCTATTAGATAAGTATAGTTTGCAAGCTGATGTGATTAGTTTGGGATTGGATTGATGTGGTGTTTGCCCTTAAAGGGAATAATTCTCATTCCCACCAACATAGCTCTACACCACTCTGATAGTGTAAAGTATCCTCACAAGTGGGTCCATAGCCAGAACAGCTTTAGAGTAAGAATTAGGCCTTAAGTGTCCATGCAGTACATTCAGCTGCAGGTGTCATACCTAAAAACCTTAGTACGCAAAGAAGGGATTGAAGAGCAACCCATAGAGGCCTCTCCTGTTACTAGATCATGGTGGCAATGGAGTTCACTCGCAAACTTCTGACTTCTGAAATGGTAACTGTAGGAGCCCGGTCATAGACCTGGACACCTCTGTGGTAGGCACGGTACAAACAGAATAAAATGCTCCTTATCCATAAAGGGAGAAAGAACACAAGTATGACTTTGGGATCCCTGCATTCAGCCCATGTAATTAAAATTCATCAGGATCCCACTGATTTGTGTTTTACCAGCATTAGCCTCTTGAAACATAAGGTTAAAAAAAAAAATATCTACTAGCCTCTACCCAATAATGAAGTCTTATACTCGTGTTAGAGGGAAACTCTTTGAAATCATCTACTTAAGCTAACTGGAAACACTGCAATTAAATTGTGCTTTTCCCAGCTGGGGGACAATTATGGCTGATCAGTATGGCATGGGGAATTTTTTGGGGGGGGGGTAGGTGCAGGGAGGTTTAAGTTGGGTATAACTTCTTCAGATACCGGTGTGTGTGTACTGTGGACCCAGACGCTATTAAACTATACTCCTAATAGCCATTCCTCCTGCCAAACCATTTGGTGGCATGGACTAGGTAACCCAGCTGGTCTTCCCCATTCTGCTGTCTATGAATTATTTATATGGTGGGATCTTCACAGACTGGGATCACAAGGTTAAGAGCTACAAGGTACTTACAGAGCAGTGAAAAGGTTCATCCGTGTGTATTCACTAATATGCAGGCCAGCACGTTTGAAGTAAGTCAGAGTCATGGCTAGAAGATACTAAACAAGAGTTACCTTTAATAGACCCAGTTCTGGATCAGAAGAAACAAAATATGTTCCATCTAGTATTTAAGTTTAAAACAAAAAGAAATCGAGCCATAAGCAGAGAGAGTGAAGAAAGGAAACACTTTTGTGGAGGCTTGCTAATTATTTGTATTATCATAGCCCTTAGGAGCCCCAGTCATGGACCAAGACCCCATTATGCTAGTCCCTGTGCAAACACAGAACAAAGCTTCCAAATACAAGACAAGAGACAACAGATGGATACAGACAGGGGTGTACAAGGAAACAATGAGACAGTGTTGGTCAGCACAATAAGGAGTGGTCTATACACACCATTTAACTAACTGTTGGCAAAAAAAAAAAAAATCCCGTACGCTTCATGGCAGAGGAGTTTAAAAGGAGAGATTTGAAGGTGGACAGAGTTAGTCCTGCAGACATTTACAGTGAACTTCTCCCAAGCATGATGGGCAGCACAGGAGAAAGCATATGACAGGTTAGGACTATAGTTCATTTTAATGCAACATCTATAGAATCCCAAGGTCCTTTACCAGAGTGACAGCCATAAGAAGTCAGACTGAGTGTCTATTCTAAGCAGTGCTTAATTTGTGCCAGAGCTGAGCCCTGGCACCTTGAGGCTTGGCAGTTCATAGCCCCAGCACTTCTGGGCTTGCTGCATCAGTTATGAATCTAATAAAAAAAAATTGCTTGAGCCCCAGCACCTCTTTCATTACAAATTAAGCACTGGTTCTAAACTCATTGCCACTCCCTACAGTTTTCCCAAGGGCTAAAGCCTCGTGCTTTGTCTCAGCCTAGAAGGGAATTTAGGGAAAGTTTGAAGAAAAGTGGTGGAGTCATTTGAGTTATGAATGCAAAAATATCAGTCTTCAGTGGGGATGAGGCCCTGGCTCTTGTGTTAAAGTTTGGTTTATAAGTTAGAGATACTGCATAAGAGAGTCAAAAAGTTAGAGTCATTAAACTACTGCGCATTGCTATTTAGAAAGGTTGTCATAAGGAAGTTGAAGGGAGCATGAGGGACATACCTTATCTGAAATCCTGTAGCATATGTCCATAGACAAGAACTCTTGTACCAAGTCATCCTCTGGTAAAGGGAAGAAAAAGCAAGGCAGCTGAATTTAGTTGTTTCATATTGTTCAATGATTGTTGCTTTCTGAATGTGAGTACCGTTTCCTACTGTAGCAATGGTGGAATCTTTACAAGAATCTCTCTAGAGCAGTGGTTCTCAAACTGGGGGTTGGGACCCCTCAGGGGGTCTCAAGGATATTACATGGGGGGTCACAAGCTGTCAGCCTCCACCCCAAACCCTGCTTTGCCGCCAGCATTTATAATGGCGTTAAATATATAAAATTGTGTTTTTAATTTATATGGGGGGGGAGTCGCAATCAGAGGCTTGCTATGTGAAAGGGGTCACCAGTACAAAAGTTTGAGAACCACTGATCTAGAGTGACCTGCCTAGGTAGTTTATAGCATGAATTTAGAACATGGTTCCAACACTGTTCTCAGACAAGAGACTTTCACAGTCTGGTCAAAGAAACTTGCTGGAACTCTACTAAATATAGCAGCTTAAACATAGCTATAGCTAGCAGTGCCATACTCCCAGAGTGGACAAAGTCTAGACTTCCATCAAAATATTCCATTTCTAAAACGGAATTTTAAATACTTTGCACTTATGACAAGGTTCAAGGTTCTCAGAGCACTTTAGAACAGTGGTATCATCCAACATTTACAGGTGGAGACAAGGGAATTAAGTCAAATAATTTTTTTCATTGAGAAACCCACATTTCCTTACTCCCCATCCTGTGTGCTAAACACAAATAACATTCCCCTTTTGCAAGCAGTTATCAACTTGAATAGTCAAATTATCAACTTGAATCCTCCAGATCATTTAAAATTTATCTTGGATACAAAGCTTATCTTGTTATAGACAGTTAAAAATACCTCTTCCCTGCAATTCCCTACTTGGGTTTACTGCCAGTTGGTCACTGCAGTCTTATCCAGCCTTGGGAACCCATTCCCAATACACAGTACAGTTTTGTATACCGTATTTTGTCTAAACTGTATATCCCAAGATGCTGGACAGTTTGAATGACTGGTCTAGCCTCCTACCCAGTAGGTTGAAGAAGGCCTCTTGTTCTTCCCGATGTAGATGGAATGGAGGTCGCTGCATGCTTTTCAGCACTGCTATGGAATGCTCTCTCTCAGGGATTCGCATCCTGCTACGCGCTCCAATGCCCTTTGTGCTGTTGTGATGCGGTCTCATGTTCCCTGGCTTCACCCCAGTGGTGACCACAGGAGGGACATGGGAAATACTCTGAGTATGCCTCATTTTTTTACCGGTATTAGTGGAGGCTCAGGGGCTTTTCTGCAATGGAAAAGGATTAAGAAGAAGAATTAACAGAATTGGTAATTCAATAGGAAGCTCTTTCAGTAAAGGTTCCATTTCCAAATCAAGCCTGAATCAGTAGCAATCAAGAGCTGTTACCATATGATGGCTGTTTAGTGGCCTGTGAGATATTAGTAACTGGTTTTGTGAAACAGATAACTATCCACTGGGAAGTGAACTAAGACCCATCACAACAATTGAAGTTGGACAGCTGCCTTCATTGCAACTCAAAGGTCAAAGGCTGACTGCACCACAGATTGAATACCCTTCTTCTCTAGAGGCAGGCTTAAGGCATGGTGGCACCCAGTTAGAGCATTGTGAGACAGTTCGCACTGCTACTGCCCATGTTGCACCTGTTCTAGAGATACAGCAGTAACTTGCATTTCCACAATTGTCAAGCTGTCACACCCACCAGCACTAGAAAAACAAATATTAAAGAACTGACCAATCCAGTTTCACTGTCCAAGCTGAGTAAACATTTGCTTTTCCTTAAAAAAAAAACAAAACAAGAAACTAAGGTCTCAAATTTTACAAGATAGTAATGACTGCAGGTGCTGAACTTGAGACACCTTAAAGGGGCCTGATTTTCAGAAAGCACAGAGCACCTACTCTCTGAAAAATCAGGCCCTTTTAAGGTGTCTCAAGTTCAGCACCTGCAGTCATTAAGATCTTGTAAAAACTGAGACATTTGATTTAAAAACTATGATTTTTTCTCTTTACATTCATCAATCAAGATAAAGTTAGTTGCAAGAGAAATGGGGAGAAAAAGCCCTTCACAATGAAAATAAGTCAGTAGTTGAATATATACAGACAAGCCAAGAAAATAATGGTCCTTCTGCTGGCCTTTCAAAATTACTGCTCATTATACATCCAATGCTGCAGCACAAGACTGTATCAATTTGCATTCTCTGTTTGTTAATTCAGAATATCCTGCCTTCACCCACACTATGCCAGTGTGGAACTCCCTGACCCACCAGATATATGGTGCTGACTTGTATAAATCTGAAGAAAAAAAGCTTAACTTGTTTTATAGCTCCTGTTACTATGTTTTAAATCACTCCTACAATACTCTGGACTTGCAAAGAGCCTTTTGGACTTTGGTAAATCTGTGCTCAAGTTTTGGCAATCTAAACATTTAACTGTTTTTAAAAATAAAAGCTTTAACCATTTAACTGTGCATGTGGGATGGGAAGGAAGGAGCCATACAACAATACCTGTTAAATTTAAAAGGATAAAGTCAGCAGGGACAGGTGAAAATGGAACTGTGTAATTAATCATGCTAAAGACACATTAATCATCAGTGCCTTAAAGCCTTCCAAAATACCATTTTAGACCTCTGAATTCCCATTTAAAATTCCCTGTACAACACACACTCAGCCAGTTACTTGTTTTAGGGTGAAGAGTAGGAGTTAAGACACTGTCAAATCTGTTATTGTAGATTAGGATCTGAACTCCTCCCCTCCTTTTTAATCCATTTGCAGAACTATGGTCCCACCAACTCAAAAAGATACTTCCAATACCCTTTTCTAACTCAATAACTAATTTACACACTGAACAGAGAGAAAGTGATTAAAATACAAGTGTCAGGATTACTGTAGACAGTGAGAAAACTATAATATAAAACACTTTCACAAAGGAGATAAGTTTTCTTGTTTCCTTTTAAGGTGTTTGCCCTTGTCCTACATTGTGCCTATGAATGCATTTAGCTAGAATACCCACACTGAAGTACTTTAGAAAGTAATACAAGACTACATTTTGGGAGAGGAATATTATTATGTCAGACCTACTATGAGGGGACAGAATCTCAAATCACCTCATGTTTAATTTCCACTTTCTTTCCGTCCGTATAACTTTGTCAGGGCCCCACATCTTGGTTCAGCTTGTTTTTCCAGCCGCCCTCCCCCCCCACATCACCAACCATTTCCTCACTTTCCCCCTACCTCCACTTCCCCCCAAAGAGCCTTTTATCAAGAAAATAGCAATTTAAGTTTAGTGGTCTCTTCCCAGCAAGCGGTTAATAAAATTAAACCGGAAAACTGGATTTAAAATTTGTTCTAGAGTCTAAACAATTTGTTCCTACACAAGCCGGAGGGATTTTTTTGGCCTCCATTTGACCATTCTGATAATATTTTTAACAATCTCACCAAAAATTAATATGTAGGCAGGGCCAATGAGAGGGGGGGAAGCCGGTACATGGTCCGCCCTTGCTGGGGAACCCGAAAAAAATCCAGGCCCGGCTTCCCCCCCCCCATTGGCCCTGTTTAGCCGGTCCACCCTTGCTGGGGGGGCCCGAAAAAATTTTTTCACCAGGGCCCGAACCCGCTCTCGGCAGCCCTGTATGTAGGTATTCTGTTACTTCTTAAAGTCCATTCCTCGTAGGAGGCAATGAAAAAGAAGAACATTTATAGAGAGAAAATGCTTATTCAACAGCAAGACTAATCAGCTCTCTACCACGCAGACCTTCCCTGACTGCTGACCCCATATTGTATGTAATATTCTTCAAGAATGAATTTTAATTAGTGAATTACCACCAGTCTAGATAATTAATACAGCATTGGGTAAGAGGGATAATTTCTCTCTCTCTTTGGGGACATGGGTTAGAAGACAGGCAATTTGTCTGAAATGTAGATTGAATTCCCCCATTTAAAAGGTTTCCCTTCCTAAAGTGGGGTCAAATCCAACACACTAGTTTTCTTCTCCTATCCCCACCCTACTTTTCATCTGTAAAAGCATCCTCCTAACCTTTAGTGTAAGAATAATCCCAAGAATACCACTAATTAACCTTAAAGTTCCCAGAATCATTTTCAGGGCACACACTATTAAAACAATTTGATGGTCTAATCCTTGCATCTTTTTTTAGCCTTAATTATATACATTTCTGAAGACAGTTGGAATACCAAATAATTTCTAAGTCACCAAAATGCCTCCATGCAGGATATCACTTGGTAGTTCTACTACTATGAAGTCAGATCCTGCAACTCTGAAACAATCAAGCAGTACATGTTGCCATTATATACTGCAGCCCTTTTCAAGTGCAAACACTATCCCAATTTTACAGATGAGGAAAAAACTGGGGCACAGAGACGTGAAGCAACTTTGCTCCAAGTCTTAGAATAAGGTATGGAACTTGGGCATTCCAATGCATAGTTCTGTGCTCTAATCTCTAGTCAACACTCCATTCCAGAGCTGGTAATAGAATGGAACCCCTCTGCTTTAACTAATGGGCATGCTATCTAGCCACAGCCTAGCTGGCCATTTTAAGTACCTACTTAGACATACAACCTTCCTCCCCGCTCCATTTGATTCATTTTTCAACACCTCAAATGAAACAGAAGTGATCCATTTTCATATTTTTGTTATGAACTATTTACTGTAGAGGTCACAATTGCCAGTTTTAGCAATCATGGTATCCAGTTTGGAATGACCTGGGGCCAGTACCACATGACACATGGCAGTTTTGACCCAACACCTGGGCTTCTTGGAATTAAAGCAAGTTTTGGGCTTTGCATGGACCTAAGCCACCAAACTTTGACCACATAATTCAGCCCATCAGGTTAATGCAATTGGCAGACTTAGGGCAAGAAAGATTTTTAACTCAGATTTCAACATCTGGGCTTGTTTTGTGTTTATTTTTAAGAACTAGACTAAAGACAGATGAAACCCAACCATTTTTGGGGCTTACAAACATCAAACAAA
This sequence comes from Terrapene triunguis, assembly GCF_002925995.2. NCBI lineage: Eukaryota > Metazoa > Chordata > Testudines > Emydidae > Terrapene > Terrapene triunguis. The sequence continues at coordinate 30,385,680 of NW_020664440.1, forward strand.
GGTTTAGGCTCATGGACCTTTGTGGAGAGCCTAAGCCACCACATTAAATGGGGCAGATCTAATTCACAAAAAGACAGCCTTTCAGGCAAATGTTGTAGGGTTCATAAGAAAAGGGGAGGAAACAGTTTGCACAAACCAAGCAATCTGTATTTCACCCCTCAGCTTGACCCACTATCCCCTTAGTCTACACGGGGGCTATAAGAAGAGTATTTGGGGGTGGGTGAGCCTTGGTGCCTTATTTCCCTCTTAGGGTAGGGGAATGATTGGGGATCTTCTGACACACACAGACACCCCAAAATACACACACACAGGTACAGTGTTACCCCCCTCAGTATGTGTAGTGGAATGATATGCAGGGGCATTTTACACCCCCCCCACCCATTACAGCAGGGGCATGAGGGTTGTAGGAGGGGCATTTCAGCGGTTACCATTAACCCCCCCAAACCACCTGGTGCATTATTACCACATCAGTGCATGGGGCCACTACTACACCCTCAGTATATGGGGTGACCCTCCCACACACACCTTGGTGCCTCACTCATCCCCTCAGGGAGGGGGGGACATAAGGCACCATCTTGAGGAAGAACAAGGATTCCCTTTTCCAGTCAAATGAGCCTCCACTTTACCCCCCCATTTTAATATGGGGAATGGTTAATACCTATTACTCACCCCCGTTACCCATAGGGGGCCATGGGGTGAGTGTGAGGGGAAGGGAGGGAGAGGCTGCTACTCCTCCCGTTGTGGCCCCTCCCTACCAACTGCTTTTCCCGCCTCCCCCCCGCCCCTCACCTGAGCAGAGTAACCCAGCAGCGCGCACGCGCGCAGCAATCACGAAGGGGTAGTATCAACCTTACCCCGCCCACTTACCCACTGTTGGCTTCTATAGGCTCAACCCTGCCAGCTCATAGCCAATCAGCGATGGTTAGACCGGCCTCTTTGCAAACCCCCGTCAATCAAAGAGCAGGACGTCAGAGGAGGGAGTTCAGTCCCTATTAGCCCGTGGGGATTGGGAGGAGGGGTGTTGCTGAGAGGATAGGCTAGGCTACGCTGCGCATGACTCTGGGCTCCAGGAGGTCTATTTGAGGCCCACCCAATAACTCTCATTGTGTGTTTATTATAGGGTTGCCTGCAAACATAACTTCCTACAGGAGCATGTATATCAGGTCAAGCTGCCCCCATCCCACACTTAGTACAACTGTAGGGTGACCAGATGTCCTGATTTTATAGGGACAGTCCCGATATTTGGGGCTTTTTCTTATATAGGCTCCTATTACCCCCCACCCCCTGTCCCGATTTTTCATACTTGCTGTCAGGTCACCCTATACAACTGGGAGTCAGGACTCCTGGGTTTTATTGGATTCTGATAAGGTGTGTAGGAGCTATTCAGACCCCTGGCCAATAAGTCTCAAGGGATATTTATTATAGGGACACCTGTGAATATAACTTCCTATAGGAGCTTGTGTGTCAGAGCATGGTGAAATCAGCCCACATTTAGCACAATGGAGTCAGGACTCTTAGGATACATTCTCAACTCACCATGTGACCCTAATGTGTGGCAAGTCACATACCAGCTTGGACCTCCCATCCTTTGTCCAAATGTCCCTGTTATTTTGCAGTGATGAGGGTGACAGCTAAAACAAAGCCTCATTGGGGCTCAGGAAGCACAACACACCAAGACCAGTGCAGTGACTAGATTATCAGACATAGTTGTGTGAGCTACAAAGCCTCAAGCTCCCTGCATGGCATGCACAGCTACGGTCTAGTCTAATACACACACAACTGCCAGCTTGTCAAAGTCCACAACCTGCCATACAGTTTAACAGAAAAACCTGCCATCCACTTTAACACACACACATACCTACATGTCATCCATTTTAAAGCACATACACCTGGCTTCCAGACAGTCTTAAATACATACACACCCTTTCAGATTAACACACACATCCGCCATTCAGTTTAGCACATGCAAAGAAACACCCGATGCCCAGTTTTACACACATACCTGCCATCCAATTTTACTTTACTTAGCCCTTAAAATTCAGATTACAGTCTCCATCATACTGACCAATATTGTCTAATTGTTTCCTTATACTCCCCTGTCTGTCTGTATCCATCTGTTGTCTCATATCTTATACTTAGATTGGAAGATCTTTGGAGCAGGCAACGTCTTTTTGTTCTGTTTGTACAGTGCCTAGCACAACGGGGTCCTGGTCCATGACTGGGGCTCCTAGGTGCTATAATAATAATAAATAAATAAATAACCTGACGGAAGGCATTTGCAAGGCCTGAAACACAACAGGTTAATGTAGTAGGCTATCAATTCTATGCACATGGGTTCAAATTTTAGCTTAGGTCACAAGTGAAAAGGTACTTGATGCCTTATTTGTGTGCATTGCAAGCATATTTGGCAGTCACAGCTCAAGGGAGCTCTGGACTGAAAAATCAGCCAGTACTGTGGGATAAGACTGAGATGTATTAGCAAAACTGTGTGTAGTGAGAACAGGGGCCCAGCACTACTTAGACATTTACACGAGTGGTGGATATAATTTGCTACCGAATTAGAACAGTGGCATTTTACATACCCACTTTTGAACTCACTTTGCACTGGTATAAATGACTACACAAGGTGAAGGGCAGTGCTGAAGCAAACTCCCAGACTAGAACAGCAGTACTGCAGAACCATCTTTAGATACATTGGTTTGGCAGAGCTATGTGGTGAATCTGGGATTAGAAGGGTATTACAGATCAGGAGAAATTAACTGTATGAGGGAAGCGCAACTGTTCACACCAGAACTCTAGGCATATGCCTTACTTTCTTGAGCACTAAATTAACTCACAAATAAAATTAGGCACTAAGTTGTTTGTTTTGCAATAATTTTATTCAATAATAGAGTCACACAATTGCATTTAATTGAGTCAAATACATTCCCACCCTGAAGGATTTTACTTGCAGGAAAGACTGAGCATCTCAGATACAGAAGTGTTCACTTTCTGATGCAAGTGAACAGTAAGGCAGAGTCAGATCTGTTACCATGGTGGCAGGGAGATGACAAATGCAGAATAGTGAGGATACTTATTCTCTCTGATCTCTCTCTTTTGCATCTTAATGCTTTCAGGACTATAGCACATATTGCCTGGGTGCAGCATATTTTTGACTTGTAGGAAATTTTACAGTCAAATTTATGACTGATATCCAAGGATCTCATAGCATTATCTCATAGTATCCCTATGCCTATTTTACATCTGGAAAAACTAAGGCACACAGAGCTTACTTGCCCAAGGTCACTCACATGGCAAGTCAGTGCCGGAGCTACAAATGGAACCCCAAGAGTCCTAACTTCCAGCACCACTCCGCTCTAACCCAATAGACCCCACGCCCCTCCTAGAACTGGGAAAGAATCTGGCAGATATGGCTCCCACTCTTGTGCCCTCATCCATTGTCCCACAGTACCATCCTCACCCTGGACCAGAGCTGGTGGGGAGGTGATGAGAGCGGAATCTGGGATGAGAACATACCCAACTCATTACACAAACGCAGAGTCCACCACAAGTCTGTTCTATAATCTGCCCCATCGGCCCTAGCAACAACTGTTCCTTCCTCATTAGCCAGCGCTGGGGATTTTTCTGATTAGAGGACACCCATGACGCTAGACCAATCAGCAGGAGCCACGGGACCCTCTTCACCCCTTAGCGGTGGAAGGCGGACGATACCAAGTAGACACTGGGACCGTACCGTCTGAAGAAGTGGGCGGGGGGGCAGCAGGGAGTTGTGAATTTGATTCAGTCCAGCTGCATCCTGAAAGGGGGGAGCTGGTTGTGTTCGAATTGTACCGCTCGCTGCTCTAAATAAGGGAGGGTCTGAGGCGAGACCACCGGGCGTGACTGGGGGTAGTCCCCATAGAGGTGAATTGGGTGGGGTTACTAGGATGTGTGCGGATGGTACATCCCAAACGGAAGTGAGGTGTCTCCTAGCTTCAGGACTTCCGGCGGAGGGAGGGGGGAGGCGCAGCTGGTTGTGGTGGTGGGTGCAGCAGTCTGAGGGGCTCCCGGATCTTGGTGAGTCCGGGCCGGGGAGACCGGGCGATGGACCGATTGGGGGGTGCAGCAGGTACAAGGGAGCTGGGGAACAAGGGGGCCTGGGGAGGGGCTGAAACCTGGGGAAGGAACAGTGGGAAGCGGGGTTGCTGGGGGACGTAGGGGCTTGGGGGAGGAGCTGAAACCTGAGGGACATAGGGAGCGAGGGGGGTGCTGGAAGGTCTGGAGAAGAGGAGATCGGATCTGGGTGGGCTGGCTAGGTGGTACGTGAGACCGGAGCTCGATCCTGGGCACCTGAATAAGGTGGATTTTTGGGGTGGTGGTGGGTGGAGTGGGCAAGTTAGAGCCTGTGTAGTAGGAGGTATCTGAGAAGCTGGGAGGGGAGTACTGGGATTTAAGTAGTTGTTGGGGACCTGAGCTGTTCTCGTTGGGGGAAGGGGGGGCAAAGATGCTAAGAGGGGTAGTAGAGCTCACATGGATGGAGAGTGTCCTTTTATGGCTCCCTTGAAAGTGTCGGAGGTGGTGGGGATTCTTGTGTGTTTTGATGTCACTCATATAGACTGGGGGAGAAGAGACCCTTAAGGAAATTGATACCCTCCCTTTCTTTCAATATTAAAAATGATGGGACAGAACTTCTGAAGCAACTCACGTAGAAATTAACAATTCCCTTTCCAAAGTATGTAACTTCTTTGCTTTCCCATCTCGATTCATGCTGTCTACAAACAAGGTCTTGTGTGCTCAGGATAGAAACTATAGATCCCACCTAATCACTCCTAATACTTTCTGCAACAAAGGTGACTTGTTGGAGAGTCTTTGATCATGATTCACCTGTCCAACCCCCTCATAACACACTGTGCCAGCTATGATTCTATCCCTTCATCTCCGCATTGGCTGTGCTTTCAAAGATGCTCTGGGTCTGTCTGTCATATGCTCTCCCTCTCCCACCCTCTTCATCTGTTCTATCTGTTTAGACTGTAAGCTGTTTGGGGCAGGGTCTATCGACTACTCTGTACAATGCCCTGCATAATGGAGCCCCATTCTTGGTTGGCCTGTAGGCACTACTGTAATATACAGGATTAATAATGTATAGTCAGTGAAGTGCTTCCAGGGCCTTTGGTGTGAAAGGCACTAATGAAATGTAAAATATATTCGTGAACTTGGTGTTATAAAAGATCCACTTCTAGCACATAAGTATTTAAAGAACTAAATTGTTTTAATGCAAGGTAGGCTGACTGAAGCTGTTTAGTATGGGACATGGAAATGACATCCGTATAAGAATCTCCAAGTGGTACTCCCTGACACTTGAATGGATACAAGCTGTCAGCATTTCTGTTATAAGCTACTTGAAATGAAGGGTGTGCATGTAACTCCACTGTTAAAGTAACCTAAGTAGCTAGTCATGTGCAGGCTCAGAAACTGTCGTCTAACATTTTAACCACTACTCTGCCATCTGCTTTATATAGTTTAAATTATCTTAATCTAAACATGGCGATTATAATTCACAGGTTTAGGGGACAAACCAGTTCTGGTTGAAACTTAAGCGAAGAGAAAGATGTGGTCTCAAAAACTCATCTTATAAATAACTTTCTAAAAGGGGCAAGATATGGCCAAAGAAGCAATCTGAATGGCTAACTAAAATTCCACCGCCCTACTTGTGAAATGTGTGACAGCCTTAGAGCACGGAACTGCTTTATGTTCACTCTTATGTGTCAGTGTTTTGCTTTGTTATAATATGATGCTTTAATGTTCTAGCACAGGAATGCTGCTAATTGGACTTGAGTATTTAAACATTCAGAAAGCACGGGTGTCTCTCAGTCTGCTCTGGTAGCTGGAGGATTGTGAGATGGAATTCTGGGTTCTATGCCTGACTCTGGAGAGAGAATGCTCTTTAGTTGCTAGAGCAGAGACTTCTGGGGAGCATGAGAGCTAATTCTCTTCCTTTGACTGCTACTGGCATATTTTATTATTTGTTATTGCGTTAGTGCCTCAAGGCCACATTGTGCTAGTTGCTCTTATACACAGAGTAAGAGCGAATACTTGCCCTGAAAAGTGTACAGTCTAACTTAAAAAAAGACAAAGGATGGGAGAGAAAAGGAAACATTGTTATTCCTGATTTACAACTCAGGTACAGAATGATAGTGATGTGCCTTAGGTCAGTGGTTCTCAAAGCCGGTCCGCCGTTTGTTCAGGGAAAGCCCCTGGCGGGCTGGGCCGGTTTGTTTACCTGCTGCGTCCGCAGGTTCAGCCGATCGCGGCTCCCACTGGCCGCATTTCGTGGCTCCAGGCCAATGGGGGCTGCGGGAAATGGCGCGGGCCGAGGGATGTGTTGGCCACCCTTCCTGCAGCCCCTATTGGCCTGGAGTGGCGAACTGTGGCCAGTGGGTGCTGCAGTCGGCGGAACCTGCGGATGCGGCAGGTAAACAAACCGGCCCGGCCCTCCAAGGGCTTTCCCTGAACAAACGGCGGACCGGCTTTGAGAACCACTGCCTTAGGTCACACAGCAAGTCAATGGCAGAACTGGGAATAGAATCCAGATCTCCTGAGTCCCAATCTGGTGCTTCATAACTACAGAACCATCCTTCTTCTGACTTGCTTTGTGCCCGTGGGTCATGTGCTTTTATCCCCATCTGTAAGATGTGAATAATGTCCCCTCTTTCATATGACACTCTGAGAACCTTGGATGCAAGGTGCTAATCAGTGTGGGGAGGTAGTGTGGCCTCAGGGATAGAACAGATTGGGACTCAGGATACTTGGGTTCCGTTCCTGGCTCTACCACTGGTCTGTTGGTGACTGTGAGCAAATCACTTTCACCTTTCCGTGATTCAGTTTCCCCATCTATAAAATGGGGATAATATTGTCCCTCCTTTGTAAACCACTTTGAGATCTACTGATGAAAAGTGTTATAAGAACTAGGTGGTATTAATATTTATTAATCAGGGTATTGAATGTTGTCATGTGGCATATATCAGTGGGAATTTTACCACAGAGGTTTGCATAGTAGTTTGAGAAAAAACATTAACAAGACTTCTCTAGATGGACAGCGTATAGAATTCATAGATTTCAAGGCCAGAGTGGGCCATTGTGATCATCTAGTCCAGTGGTTTTCAAACTGCGGGTCACAACCCAGTACTGGGTTGTGGAATGTAAGGCACTGGGTCACAGCGGCTTTGGTCAGCACTGCCGACCAGGCCGTTAAAAATCCCTTCAGCGGTGCTGCCTGGCTAAGGCAGACTAGTCCCTACCTGTTCTGACACTGCGCTGCGCCCCGGAAGTGGCCAGCAGCAGGTCCGGCACATAGGCAGTTGGGGGGTCATGGGGCTTCGCGTGCTGCCCCCGCCCTGAGCACCGGCTCCGCACTCCCATTGGCTGGGAAGGTGGTGCCTGCGGGCGAGATCTGCACAGAGTCGTTTGTGCGCCTCCGCCTAGGAGCTGGAGCTGCTGCTGGCCGCTTCTAGGGCACAGCACGGTGTGCGGTGCCAGGACAGGCAGGAAGCCTGCCTTAGCACCCCCACTGCGCTGCTGACCGGGAGCCGCCCAAGGTAAGCCCGCGCCCCAATCCCCTGCCCTGAGGCCCCCCCCAACCCTTCATCCCTGGGCCCACCCCAGAGCCTGTACCCCTAGCCCAGAGTCCTGACCCTCTCCTGCACCCCTGCCCCAGCCCAGAGCCCCCTCCCACACTCTGAACCCTTCATTTGCACCTCATCTCTCTGCCCTAGCCCTGAGCCCCTCCCACACCCCAAACCCCTCATCCCCAGCTCCGTTGAGTCATGGGCATCAACAATTTTCTTCAACTGGGTCGCCAGAAAAAAAGTTTGAAAACCGCTGATCTAGTCTGACCTTCTGTATGACAGGCCATAGAACTTCCCCAAAATAATTCCTAGAGCAGATCTTTCAGAAATTTGTCCCATCTGGATTTAAAAATTGCCAGTCCACCACAACCCTTGGTAAATTGTTCCATGGATTAAATGTCTTCACTGTTAAATATGTGCACCTTATTCAGTCTGAATTTGTGTAGCTTCAGCTTCCAGTCATTGGATCATGTTAGACCAGGGGTTCTCAAACTGGGGGTCGGGACCCCTCAGGGGGTCATGGGGTTATTACGTGGGGATCGCGAACTGTTAGGCTCCACCCCAAAACCTGCTTTGCCTCCAGCATTTATAATATTCAATATATTTAAAAGTGTTTTTAATTTATAAGGGGGGTTGCACTCAGAGGCTTGCTGTGTGAAAGGGGTCACCAGTACAAAAGTTTGAGAACCACTGTGTTAGACCTTTGTTTACTAGATGGAAGAGCCCATTCTCAAATATTTATTCCCCATCTAAGTACTTACAGACTGTGATCAAGTCACCCCTTAACCTTCTCTTTGTTAAATTGAGCTCCTCGAGCCTATCTTATCTATCATATAAGGCATGTTTTCAGATCTTTTAACCATTCTCATGGCTCTACTCTTAACTCTCTCCAATTTATCAACATTCTTGCTGAACTGTGAACACCAGAACTGGACACAGTATTCCAGCAGTGGTCACGCCAGTGCCAAATACAGAGGTAAAATAACCTCTCTACTCTTATTCAATAATCCACTGTTTATGCATCCAAGGATTGCATTAGCCTTGTTGGCCACAGTGTCCTAGTGGGAGCTCTCATTTAGCTGATCATCCACCATGAATCCAAAAATTTGTTCAGCCACTGCTTCCCCCATCCTATATGTATGGCCTACATTTTTTTATTCCTGGATGTGTATATTTACTAGGGCTTGTCAGGCAATTAAAAAAATTAATCGCGATTAATTGCATGATTGATTGCACTGTTAAACAATAAAAGAATACCATTTATTTAAATATTTTGGATATTTTCTACATTTTCAAATATATTTATTTCAATTATAATACAGAATGCAAAGTATACAGTGCTCACTTTATATTATTTTTATTTCAAATATTTGCACTGTAAAAAACAAAAGAAATAGTATTTTTCAGTTCACCTAATACAAGTACTGTAGTCCAATCTCTTTATCGTGAAAATTGAGCTTACAATGTAGAATTATGTCCAAAAATAACTGCATTCAAAAATAAAACTGTAAAACTTTATATTCTACAAGTCCACTCAGTGCTACTTCAGCCAATCACTCAGACAAAACAAGTTTGGTTACTATTTGCAGGAGATAATCCCGCCCTCTTCTTGTTTACAATGTCACCTGAAAGCGAGAACAGGCGTTCGCATGGTACTGTTGTAGCCGGCGTCACAAGATATTTACGTGCCAGATGCGTTGATTCATATGTCCCTTCATGCTTCAGTCACCATTCCAGAGAACATGCGTCCATGCTGATGATGGGTTCTGCTCGATAATGATCCAAAGCAGAGCAGACCGATGTATGTTCATTTTCATCATCTGAGTCAGATGCAACCAGCAGAAGGTTGATTTTCTTTTTTGGTGGTTCGGGTTCTGTAGTTTCCGCATTGGAGTGTTGGTCTTTTAACACTTCTAAAAGCATGCTCCACACCTCATTCCTCTCAGATTTTGGACGGCACTTCAGATTCTTAAACCTAGGGTCGAGTGCTGTAGCTATTTTTAGAAATCTCACATTGGTACCTTCTTTGCGTTTTGTCAAATCTGCTGTGAAAGTGTTCTTAAAACAAACGTGCTGGGTCATCATCCAAGCCTGCTATAACATGAAATATATGGCAGAATGCGGGTAAAACAGAGCAGGGGACATACAGTTTCCCCCCCAGGAATTCAGTCACAAATTTAATTAATTCTTTTTTTTTTTTTTTTTTTTTAACGAGCATCATCTGCATGGAAGCATGTCCTTGGAATGGTGGCCGAAGCATGAAGGAGCGTACGAATGTTTAGCATATCTGGCACGTAAATAATTTGCAACACTGGCTACAAAAGTGCCATAAGAACAAAAGCCTGTTCTCACTTTCAGGTGACATTATAAAGAGGAAGCAGGCAGCAGTATCTCCCGTAAATGTAAACAAACTTGTTTGTCTTAGCGATTGGCTGAAAACGAAGTAGGACTGAGTGGACTTGTAGTCTCTAAAGTTTTACATTGTTTTGTTTTTGAGTGCCATTATGTAACAAAAAAAAAATCTACATTTGTAAGTTACACTTTCACAATAAAGAGATTACAGTACAGTACTTGTAGGAGGTGAATTGAAAAATACTATTTCTTTTGTTTATCATTTTTTACAGTGCAAATGTTTGTAATAAAAATAATATAAAGTGAGCACTGTACACTTTGTATTCTGTATTGTACTAGAAATCAATGTATTTGAAAATATAGAAAAACATCCAAAATATTTAATAAATGTCAATTGGTATTCTATTGTTTAACAGTGCGATTAATCGTGATTAATTTTTTTGAGTTAATTGCATGAGTTAACTGCGATGAATTGACAGCCCTAATATTTACATTTAACTGTATTAAAATATGCATCGTCCAGATTGCTCTGTATCAGTGACCTCACCTATCTTCTTCATTAATTGCCGTTTCCCCAAATTTTGTCAGCCGCAAACTTTCAGTGATGATTTAATGTTTTCCTCCAAGTCATTGATAAAAATGTTTAATATCATAGGGCCAAGAACCAATCTCTTGGTTGACTTGTTCTTTGCTCCCAGTCATAAACTATTGCTCATTGGTGCTGTGTGGCTGTTTAAGAGCTTCACTGTCCCACCCGGAGGTGGCTGCATGGAATGATTCTTTTGTTTGTAAAGTGCTTTGGTATCCTTTGATAACTATTTACATCCAGGTTAAAGGAAGTTTGCTGTGTGATCACCTAGTGTTTGGTAGGCATTTTGCAGACAAATATCGGAAGACAAAGTCCATGGCCTGGTGGGAACTTACCAGTATGGGAGGCCAAGAACAAAGCAGATGGAGAGGGGGAATGTAATGAAAACTTTAAGCCAAGAAGCAGCAAACTAAGTACAGCAATGATCCACTGACCCCTTCCAATGCAAATTTGGTGGCTCTTTTGTTGCCTTAGGTGATGTGAAGGCAGCTATGGCTTTATTCTATATCTCTAAACCATATGCTCATGTCTGTCTTCCCTCTCCCAGGTCGTTGGGCTGGGGAGATGTTCCGAACGGCAATCATGATGGCTGCTAGCCTGGCTCTGACATCGGTGGTAGTGGCTCATGCCTATTACCTGAAGCACCAGTTCTACCCAACAGTGGTGTATCTGACCAAATCCAGCCCCAGCATGGCAGTAAGTATGCAGTCCATGGGCTGCCCAGGTTGTGGGGAGGAGAGCAGGTTGCTCTGATAATGGCTCAGCCTGTCAACTATTGGTATTTAACTTGCACTGCTACAGTGGCCATCCAAAGCCATGTGGAAGTGACCTGTCTCCGGGGGATTGGTAATGAGAGCTAATCTTTGAACTCCCAGTTTGGTAGTTAGTGAAAGTCATTCCTGTTTGGTGCTGATCAGTGGAATGAGTTTCATGGGGCCTTACCCACTTTGAGAATCCAAGCCGCAATTAACCCTGCACAGTTGGCACTAATTGTGTCCCCCTTACTGTCAATATCAGCAGAGGGAGTGTGAATTGAGTGTGACATGGAATTTAAGCTTTCCTCTTACAGGGAGGGCTCTGGTATGTTGGTGGGATGTGGTATAAAAACAGGAGCAGCAGTAATGCAAACTCCTGTCAACGCAGTCCTTTTAACCGGTGCTGTATTCCAATCCCTGGAAATAATTTGTTATGCAGTGCCTCTACATTTACACGGGGAGCGGAGGACATAACATTTTCAAGAGAGCTGAAATCCAGGGTTATTTTGATACAGAGCAGAGCCAAATCCTGAACAGTCTCTGGCTGTCTCATTTCATCCTTGGGTTGATTAACTCTTGAGTTGGAGACTCAGGAGTTGAGGTCCCAAATGAATCTTGCTAGTTAGTCGAAATATTGGCTTCCTTTGTGCTTTTGTTTAATTGAGTAGATGCAGTGTCAGTGAAAGATGCTGGATTGACTGCTCTGGAGCCTCTCTCACTCTGTTTATTCCAAGGATAGGTACAACATTGCCAGCAGTAGGGCAAGTATTCCATACTGATCCACCAGTGGGCTTTAGCCCTGCCTGGAGGGAGTTCTGTCTCCATGGCCTAATGTGTATTTAACCACTCCACTCAGTCTTCCAGCAAGGATGCTAATAAGTGCAAACTGTGATGGTGACTTCTATGTGAGGTTGGCATCCATCTGCTAGGGAATGGACAGAGTCCTGTCCCTCTCCTCCTACCCTCAAATTACTTCAGGGAGCACTGGACAGCATTCAAATGAGTCATTTCGCTTTATCAATGTAATTCAGTGGCTCTTTTTTCAGTTCACTTCTGCTTTCTATTCCCCCAGGGTATGTTGACCAAAACAAACACTTCCACGCTACAGCAGTTGCTGAGCCAGTAGTACTCGGAACAAACTACTGCTTTAGTGTGGGAAATATTTAGAAGTATGTGTGCATGTAACTGACTCCACAGCTGGCTTGCAAAATTCTAGCTAAATTTGGAAAGGCTCATTAATCTGTTTTCAGTTGGGCTTTTTTAAGGTACATAGTAACATGCAGGTGCAAGTGGGGTAGAAATATGTACATCTCACCAATTCTCCACAGTAACCAAAGTACCTTCAAAATACAAATTCCAGGCCCCAGGGTACACAGATCTCACACAGCCTGAAGGGCATTAGAATGTTGTGAAGGGGTTAATCGATAACTAGCTGTATGTTTCCTTGGGGATGGGAAATAAGATGGGAAAAGTGTTATGTGCCTTGAAAGTGGACAGAGGACAGTCATAACTGGTAAAAGTAGATCCCTTGGGTGTTGTAAATCATAGACTTTAAGGATGGGAAGGTCTGATCTAGGCCAGAAGGGGTTCTGCAGGATTGTTCTCGCCAGCCTTTTCTTTTGGTCTGGTTTGGTTCATAAGTATGTGGTATGTGAGTGTTTCTTTTGGTTCAATCTCTCCCTTTCCCTTCCCTGCAGGTTCTCTACATTCAGGCTTTCGTTTTGGTTTTCCTCCTGGGCAAATTCATGGGGAAAGTGTTTTTTGGCCAGCTCCGAGCAGCAGAAATGGAGGTGAGTGAGGCCTCTGGCAGTTGTAACTGATTACTTGCAGCACAATCTTATGTTGGGTGACGAAGGTACACAGTAGCAGCGGGTTGCTCTGAGAGCTGCATTGATTGTAAGTTAAATGGGATTTTGATGCTGAGCATAAAATCATATCTATCTTTGGTACTTGCATGACCCCTGTTACCAGAGTGTCTGAGCATCTGTCTTGAGTGTATTTATCCTCCCAACATCCCTGTGAGGCAAGGCATTGCTGTTACCCCATTTTACAGAACTGTGGTACAGAATTTGATACCCAAGTGCTCTGAGAGCCTCCGAGGGAAAGTGGTGGAGTGCAAAAGAAAATGCTTTCCTTTAAAAATTGGGACATAAAAGAATAAGTTCCTTCTCCTCCCTTCAGTACTGAGAACTAAGATGAGTGGTATGTGGGGAACTGGGACAGTGTTGTTAACTCTCTCTCTCTCTCTCCTCTCTCAGCACCTACTTGAGAGATCATGGTATGCGGTCACGGAAACTTGCCTGGCCTTCACCGTCTTCAGAGATGACTTCAGTCCCCGCTTTGTGGCCCTCTTCACCCTCCTCCTGTTCCTCAAGTGCTTCCACTGGCTTGCTGAGGACCGGGTGGACTTTGTAAGTGTGACATGCCGCTGAGCAGGATACCAGATTGGGGTTGGCTGCCATCTATCTGGGGAGTCATTCAGTGATCTTGGTAACAAACAAGGATCTGTCTATCTAAGCTGTGGCCTTCTGAGGGATGAAAACACTTGTCACTGTGCTTTGGTTGTCACAGCATAGTGTGTCCTGTGTGTAGGGAGCATGGGAAGCAGATCCGTTTGTGTCCCCTGCTTGTTCTACATTAATTTTTCTCATTAGTGCTTCTGCAATTGTCCTTTGGGCCAGGCTGGTCAGGATTATCTCACTGTTTTCTTGTCTTATAAGCTCTCTGAGATAGGGGCCATCTTTTTGTTCTATGTTTATACAGTGCCTAGCAGGGCTGGCTCTGGCTTTTTTGCCGCCCCAGGCAAAAAAGCCTCCGGCCGCCCCCCCCCCCCCCCC
>NW_020664440.1:30400216-30429815 GCF_002925995.2 Terrapene triunguis
CCCCCACCCCGGCGGCCAGAGCGCCGGGGGCAGGGCGGCGAGAGGGCGGCGAGCCCCGGCTGGGGCTTGGCTCTCCTCCCGGCGGCCAGAGCGCCGTGCCGCCCCAAGCACCAGCTTGGGTGCCTGGAGCCGGCCCTGGTGCCTAGCACAGTGGAGGCCTGCTTCATGACTGGGGCGCCTAAGGTTCTAGAGCAGTGTTTCTCAAATGCGGCCACCAGGGGATGTTCTTGCGGTCACAGCCTCCTGGGTGGTGGTGGTGGTGGTGGTGGGGGCAAAGTAGCAGCTCTGCCCCGGGGGCTGCCAGCAGTGGTTGGGCCCTGGCCGCCTCTGGAGACAGAAAAGCTGGAGGAGCAGACAGACGATGTGAGTTCCCCACCTTCCCAGGGGTGCTGAGGTTGGTGTGGTGGGTGACAGGTTCCACCTATGGGGTTTTGGGCTCCATCCTTGGGCCCTGTCCCCTGGGCATGGGGCTTTGGGCTCCATTCCCTGGCTGTGAGGTGACGGGCTCTGGTCCCGAGCTCACCCTCCCCAACCACCGCTGGCCCCTGCTGCCTCCCCCAGTGCCCCAGCGCCTCCATAACCACTTCCCCATCCAGGGTTTAATTTGTCCCTGGGCTTGCTGGAACTGAGTAAATCTGCTGTGAAATGTGATATTTGTATGTTTGTTAATATCACTTTTCACAGCAGACTTACTAGCTAGCAAGTCTTTAAAAAAGAAGATAAAAGACAAGAACATACAAAGCACCTTATTTGTATTTCCATTCTGTTTAGGTCCAGTAAAGGATAGAGACAGCTGTACATTATTTTTATTACTGAGTCTGCAAAAAACCCTACATAAATAAATTACAATGGTTTGGACATGTATATGTGCATATTTATTTGTTTTTCCTAAAGTTACTTATGTATTTTAGGAAAAATTGTCAGAACGGCCACCAGCAAGAGTTAGGTCACCAAAAATTTGTTGTGAGAACCCCTGTTCTAGAGTAATACAAATAGTAAAAGCGCTGACTCCGTAGGAGCTAAAGTAGCTCAGTACCTCGAAGTGCTCAGCACTTTTGCAGGATCAGCAAGACACTGTGGTGCCAGCAGACAAGGAACCAGCAAGACACAATGATGTAGAAACCAAGATGGATAGAAAATAAGATTGGCCTATTGGTCCTACATCAGTAACTCTTTACAGTTCAGAATGCAGAGAATGGAGTTTTGGAAAATTGGGTGGAGAGTCCTAAAAGTTTGTTCATCTCTTCCCAGATGGAGAGGAGTCCAAACATCTCCTGGCTCTTTCATTTCCGCATAATCTGTAAGTGCCTTTATTTTATTCCCTTTGTCTATCCTCCCCTGTTCTTGTTTCTCTCCCCTCTTCCCCCCATTACAATGTAATTGCCATACTGGGTCAGAGCCCAGCACCAGATGTTTCAGAGCAAGGTGCAAGAAACACTGCAGTGTGGCAGATATGGGATAATCTACCTGCAAGGGAAGTCTTCAGACAGCAGGATTGATTCAGCGTGTTAACACATCTGCCTTGTGATGTGAGAGCAGTTGCTTCAAATTCTCTTTAGATCATACGTGGAATCTCATTTTCCCTGCCTAGTTCTGGTCCTCGAGAGACTGTTTTGATAGGACCTAATATGTTTCTTATCTCTGAGATTCACAGATCTCTGTAACAGGCTTAGTCCCCATTTTCCAAAAACAATCATACAATTCACCCTCAACAATCTATGTTGGGAACTCAGGACTTGAATAGCAGGAGATGCAGCTGGTCAGGACTGAGGGTATTGTCAGATCTGTTTGTACTGGAGAGTCCAGGGCAGGATTAGTAAGGGGGGGGAGTGAGGCTGCAGGTCAGGATTGAGTGGCATTGGTAGAGTTGTGTATGTGGGTGGAGCCCAAGGCTGGAATAGCAAGGGGACTGCAGATCAGGACTGAGGGGCATCAGCCGAGCGCTGTGGGGCTCAGGGGGAGCTCAGGGTTGGAATAGCAGAAAGCTGTGGGTTGGGATTGAGGGGCATTGACAGAGCTGAGAGTCAGGAGTCCAGAAGTGGTTTAACAGGGAGTGCAGCAAGTCAGGATTTAGAGGCAGTGGCAGAACTGTGTGTTGGGAGGGAGAAAGTCCAGCACTAGACTAGCAGGGAATGCTGTGGATCAGAATGGAGAGGCATAGAGAATGCAGGACTGGAGTAGCAGGGGATGCAGTGGCTCAGAATTGTGGGGCAGTGGTAAGAGAGGATCCAGGATTGGAATGTGGGGGCTGCAAGCCAGGATTGAGGGGCTTTGGCAGAGGATTGTGGGTGTGGGAATGGATCAGCCCTGGAATAGCAGCCCTGGAGGCGCATTGGCAAAGCTGTCGGTGAGAAGCTTGCTAACCTCTGCCTGCACTGTTAATAATGAAAATGACTTTGTGAGTAAGTGTTACCCATGTAGAGGGAAGGATGTGGAGAAATCATTAAAGCAACAAAGTTTAATGAAGGCATGACGTGGCTTGATACCTGACACAAATCTCCTAGGGGAGAACGGGGCGGGGGTGGGGGGGTGGGAGAGTTTCTTTATTCTGAACATTTCCTCTCCAGGACTCGATGAGCAGCAACAGCTGGCCAGGAAAGATAATTTCAGAAGATAATTTGCATGTGACAGGCTAAATACGCTAATGTAAAACCCCTTCTCATTTGTGCAGTTGAGTGTGAGACTGTTCAGAGTTGATAACCTTGTCAAAACAGTATGTAATGTCTTCCAGAAGGCCTTTTATGGATTAGATTGCTTTGTTCAGTTCTGGGTTGGAGCAGAGCAGCTGTTTAACAGCTCACAGCAACCTAGTTGAGGACAAGACATCAAGGAGAACCCTGTAGCTAACTAAAACTTCAGGAAGGAAGAATGAAACTATGCAGCATGCTGCGGTTAACACGCTGACTCGTGCAACAAAGTGCCATGGGAAACTGAAGCTGGGGTTTTCAGAGGATCCTAAGGGACCCATTGAGATGTGTTTGTGCTGTGTGATGGGGTCCAGATCTTGACTGGGGCTTTGTCGTAATATAAATATCAACGTTTGACACCCCGCATGGCTTTCATCCCATGTAGTTTAGGGTTTGAAATGTTCAGTTACTTCCACGTGGCACTTGCCTAGTGCTTCCCAATCCCCTGTGAGAAGAGTTAGTCCTATTTTACAGATGAGGAAACTGAGACATGAAGCGACTTGCCCACAGTTACACTGTGAGTCAGTGGGAAAATTAAGGTTATAACCCAGGAATCCTGGCGCTCATACCTATACTCTGACTACTAGATCACACTCCATTTCCAGTGTTGGGAATAGATTGTAGGAGTCCTGGCTCCTAGCCTTATGCTTAAGTCACCCCCTTCTTTACTTCTGTCAAGCCTTCCCCATGTGTACCCCAAACCACAGCTCAGTATTGTAATTCCAGTGTCTAACCTCCCTTCTTTCTGTGTCCAGCTCTGATGCTCTTGTTGGGCGTCCTGGATTTCCTGTTTGTCAGCCATGCCTACCACAGCATCCTCACCCGGGGAGCCTCCGTCCAGCTGGTCTTTGGGTTTGAGGTATGAAATGTGTCTGCCTGTGTGGCAAGGAGGGAGGGAGGAATATTTGCCTTGCTCTGCTACTTACTGCAAATCAAAGCTCTGTGATGCATTGTAAGCCAGTGGGGCTGACTAACCAGCCAGTGCTTCAGAGTTCTCTCGGCAGCAAGTGGATTTTGGTCCCTTTCCTTCGTGGTTCTGTTTATTTCTACAAAAACAGAAGTTATGCATATCAGCCAAGTCCTTTCCCCTGCCCTGGGATTTCTGATGGAGACCATCTGCTCCATGCAGGTCTGGTTCCCCAGGCCTTCTGCCTTCAAGTTAAAGTGAGTCTTTACTCCCTTCTGCTTAGGCTTTCCTCCAGCCTGCTTCCTGTAGGGTTGCACTCCCAGGCCATCTGCCAGGGAGCTAAGGAGAGCCTCCCTACTCCTTTCTTCTCTCCCTGAACTCAGGCTGCCTTTTGTATCCGTGCAGGCCTGGCTCGGAGACACCAGTTTCCTACCATGTGATTTGGTCCCTCACCTGGAGAGGTGGGCTGACCTTGGCACAGGGTACAGATGAGTTCCAATGCCTTTAAAAGATTAGCTCATCCTGTGACATGCCTCTTATTTCTTTCCTGCCCCCACAGTATGCCATCCTCATGACCATGGTGCTCACAATCTTCATAAAGTACATTCTGCATTCAGTCGACCTGCAGAGTGAGAATCCATGGGACAACAAGGCCGTCTACATGCTGTACACGGAGCTCTTCACAGGTACACTCTCTCTCCCCAGCTCTGGATAACAGCTAGCTCCTTCCATAGCCCAGTGGGGACTTGTGTGTTCTCCCATATGAACATCTAACAGCCATGGGAGCCTGAATTGTGGTGCTATATGGGGCCTTGTGCTAGAGCTCTTCATAGGAGCATGGTTGGGAGGGGTAGTTTGTAGATGGTCTCACCACTTCATTGATCAGTTGAAGGGAAGAAAGTGGGATTGAAATGGAGCTAAGTAGCAGCTCTATTTGTAAGAGAAGCCTGTGGCGATCCAAAATCATTTAATGTATCATTAAAACTAAGGGCAAGTCTACGCTACAAAATTAAGTTGACCTAAGTTATGTCGACGTACAGCCACCGCAGTAATTGAATCGGTTTTACACATTCACGCTACGCTTATTGTGTTGGCGGTGCGCGTACTCACCAGGAGTGCTTGCACCGATTGAACTGCCAGTGTGGGGCATTGTGGGACGGTTTCTGAAAGGCAGCAACAGTTGATGTAAGCAACACAGTGTCTACATTGATACTGCATCAACTTAACTACATCAGCGTAGGCTCTACGCCTTTCGCAGAGGTGGAGTTATTAAGTCAGTGTAGTTGGGGAGTTACATTGGTGGGAGTTACATTTTAGAGTAGACGCTTATGGAGTTAGGTTGACGTAAGCTGCCTTATGTTGATCTAACTCTGTAGTGTAGACCAGGCCTAAAATGCTGATGGCTTGGTAAGATTGGAATCAAAATATGGATTGGGTGGATTTCTGGAGGCCACAGTGGGTTGGTTTGTGCAGGCATTGTGGTCTGGTGGCTAGAGCAAGGAAGATGGGGAGTCAGGATCCCTGGGCTTTATCCCCAGCTCTGGGAGGGGAGTTAGAGCAGGGAGGAACTGGGAGCCAAACTCCAGAGTTCTATTCCCAGCTCTGTGAGGGGAGTGCAATTGAGTTACTAGAGCCTCCTGGGTTCTGTTCTTAGCTTGGTCATTGACTCACTGTGTGACATGGGGGAGCAAATTGCTTCTTTTCTGTGCCTCTTTCTCCACCTGTAAAATTGAGGCACTTCCCTGCCTCCTGGGGTTGGATGTGGGAGTTCGCTAGTGTTTAAGGGCAATGAGATCCTCTGAGTAGAGGCACACGAGAGAGAGAGAGAGAGCACTAATCTCTCTCCTTCCTCCTCAGGCTTCATTAAAGTGCTGCTGTACATGGCCTTCATGACCATCATGATTAAAGTGCACACTTTCCCTCTCTTCGCCATCCGGCCCATGTACCTGGCAATGAGGTAAGATGTCACTGGGGTATTGATTGAGCATGTGCTGAGTGTCTGATACTGTTCTTGTGTGTGTGTGTGTGTGTGTGTGTGTGTGTGTGTGTGTGTGTGTGTGTGTAACTCCAGCAACTTGTGTGTCATTTCAGGCAGTTCAAGAGAGCTGTGACTGATGCCATCATGTCACGCCGCGCCATTCGCAACATGAACACTCTGTAAGTATCCAGTTGGAGAGAAATTGCTTCTATAGCGTGAAATCTGTTACAGTAGGGCCTAAAAGCATTGGGCAGGGCACCGCACAGACCCCTCACCCCCTCGACTGGGGTGGAGAGGACCACATTGAGCCAGGCGCTGCACAGAGACCTAGGGAGATGGCGCTTGTCCCAAAGAGTTTACATTTGAAATAGACAAAGGGTGGGAGCAGGAAACAGGCACAGAGAGGGGAAAGAACTTGCCCAAGGTCAGTGGCAGAGCTGGGAGTAGAATCCAGATTTCCTGACTCCCAGTCCAGTCCTCTGGCCACAAGACCACACAGCCATGTTTGCAATGAATCTCTCTGGCCCTTTAAGCTTCATTAATACAGGAGAAATCCGCATTAGAGCAGTCTGGCTTAAGACACTCAGTCCAGTGTATAGCTTGTTAGAGGCCTAGTAGGTCACAGCTAATCTAGCGCAACCCGTCAGTCCTGTCCCATCCAGTTTGGAATGCCCTGGGCAAGACGACTTCCCTTGGGGGTGGGTGGACTGTCTCACATAGATCTCCCTGCTATCCAACCTAAATTTCCCTTTGCTTAATTATCTCCTGTTATAGCCCCCGCTCCTTCATTGGCATCACTGCCCTTGTAGATCATCAGAGAATATATACGTTACTGCCTCTTAAAACTCTACTGCCTCCCCAGATACCCTGATGCCACTCCAGAAGAGCTTCAGGCCATGGATAATGTGTGCATTATCTGCCGGGAGGAGATGGTGATGGGTGCAAAACGCCTGCCATGCAACCACATATTCCACACCAGGTGAGGAAAGGCTAATATGTCTGCCCACGCAGCTGCTTGCAGATGGCTTTCTTTGTGGTGTGGAGTTAGCTGCCAAAGGCATGAAAATCCAAGCCTTGTCCTTGTATAATTGAGAAGCCAGGGCATGGTAACTTCCTCCTTGCTGTAAGGTGCATGGTGCCAGGGAAGAATCTAACAACTAAAAAGGATTTGTAAAGGAATTCAGTCCCCTCTGCTGTAGATCACTGGTTCCAATCCATCTCTTCTCAACTGTGAGGCCTGGTCATTGCTGTCTGGAGGCCTGTGAGTTGGTGGCTCCAAGTTCAGTCCCTAGCGAGCAGGTCCATGTAACAAATACCATCTCTGTCGAGAAGCCATGGATTGAATGGGTCTACACAGGCTGAAATCTCTTCTCTTCTCCATCTACCCATGGCAAGAGTGAGAAACAATAACAGGGGAGGGCGTCTCCAGCTAATTGTCGGGACTGTGTGTAAATCCTATTGCCCTGAAAAAGTAACCTGTTTAATGAGCCAATCTTAACTAGGTGGCCTCTGCCCCCTCCACAGCTGCCTGCGTTCCTGGTTCCAGCGGCAGCAGACCTGCCCCACCTGCCGCATGGACGTCCTCCGTGCCTCCCTCCCCACTCAGTCCCAAACGCCACCCGAGCAACAGGAGCAAGCGCAGCAGCAGCAACAGCAGCCACCGCAGCACCATACTCCACTGATTCCCCAGCCGCCTAACTGTGAGTACAGCTTCTCTGGACACCAAGCCAGCAGGGCTGAGCAGTTTCTCAGTAATCCTGTCCTGATGCCATTCATTCCAGATGGAAATCACTGCAGCCACCTCCAGGGTGAGGTGCAGCAGCTGTTGATACTGGGACTCCTTGCCCAGCATTGAAAAATTGAAGTGTATTACTATGTTGTACTACTGAATGTACCTTGTTTGGGCCAAACTCTGCCTTCAGTTATACACACAACAACATTACAATGCATTGGGCCATATGGGAGTAACCAAAGACATTTGGCCTTTTAGCTTCTCTGTCATTAGAAGGAAAGTAAGAGCGTAGTGTAATGGAGAGGAATTGTGTAATTCTTGGAGCAACAGACTGGGAATCAGGACTCCTGGATTATTCCCCCTCCAGAAGCAGGAACAGAGAGTCCTGTGGCTGGAGCTGGGTGTGGGGGTGCTGAGAATCAGGACTCCGCTCTGCCACTGTGCATAAGTGTACCTCTGTAAAATGGATAGTACACTGACCTACCTCCCCTGAGGCTATTTTAATGTCACAAGTGCCTTGAGACCCTTGGCTGGAAGGTGCTGGAGAAATGTAGTGTCTGTCTGGCATATCTTCTCTATGGGTCACCCACTTCTCTCCTTCACTCCGCAGTCCCCCAAGGAATCCTGCCGCCGTTTCCTCCTGGGATGTTCCCTCTCTGGCCTCCCATAGGTCCATTTCCTCCAGTGCCTGGTGTCCAGCCACCCAACAATGCAGAGAATCCCTCTGCTGCTTCCAGTGCACCCTCCACTTCAGGCATTCAGACAACAGGTGAGAAGCCACAGAGTCTAACCTTCTCCTTCATGCCATCACTGGGGCAGGCTTCCCTCTCGCTGCCCCGCCAACATACTTCAACTGTGACCTGCTTCTGGTTCTACCCGGCCCATTTGGTTCTAGACCTGTAAATTGAGACTGCCAGCAAGGAGGCCAGTTATGCCAGTCATGGGTTTGGACAGAGACTCACCAACAGACCACAGAGTTGCCACAAGATGAAAACAGCTTTGACACTATTGATCTGCGGCTGGTCCCCTAAAGGGGAAAAGACCCTATATCCCATTGGCTGGCTCAGAAGGTCAGGAAATCTCTCCAATCTGGGGCTGGATTGGAGCTGGTGCCCCTAGAGAGAAAAAGTTCTGTATTCCTCTCTCTCCCCCCCCCGGTAGCTAGTCTCCATCCCTGGGCCAGGTTGGAACTGGCACCCCTAGAGATGAAAGGCTTTATATCCCCTTACCTTCTTGACATTATTTTATAGTGGGGGATTAACTAACATTGACCCGAGAAAGATACCCAGGTGTTGTGTGTTTGAAGACATGCTGAAACCTCATTGGCTATGTGTAAAGCGGTGGATGGGCATAAATGTACCATGACTGTTTAACCAGGCTGCTATCTCTTCTTTGTCCCCTTCACCCTCTGCAGCGAGTACCTCGAGACCTGGTGGTGATTCAGCATCTGGATCTGACACTGCCCCTGTGGGAGCAGTGCCTGGCTTTCCCTTCCCTCCCCCGTGGATGGGAATGGCATTGCCACCTCTATTTGGTAAGCTAGGGTGGCTTCTTCCATCCAGGGCTGGATGGGGGAAGGAAGTTCCTCTACTGGGAGCATGGGGAGGGAGAAGAAAATATCCAAACTTTGTCTCTAAGGGCCAAATTAGCAACTTGCCAAGAGCATGGTCATATCTTCTTCAGTAAATTGATAGATTTCACCGCTAATTAAAACCTTGTCCATTGGAGAGGGAGTCAGGAAGCTTGCCTTGAGTCCTCTCTTACAGACCATCTGTTTTCCTTCTGAACAGGCTTCCCTCCCATGCCTGTGCCACCCGCCGGGTTTGCTGGGTTGACAGATGAAGAGCTCCGTGCCATGGAAGGCCATGACCGGCAGCATCTGGAAGCCAGGCTCCAGTGTCTGCAGAACATCCACACGCTCCTAGATGCAGCCATGTTACAGATAAACCAGTATCTCACCGTTCTGGCGACCATTGGGTAACTATCCAGTACTGTGGCAGGGTGTGAGACCTTGTACTCTGTCGGATACATGGTGCAACCACTGACTTGACCATAATCCATCCAGCTCTGTGTTGGATCCATGTAGCTTAGTGACAGCATATTGTAATGCCATATGATTCCAAACTGCTGGCTCCCTGTCCTCACAGTGCTAAAAGTGGGTGGTCTTCGTTGGTGATAACAGGTGCCCAAAGCTTGTACCACCAATGTGTGGGGCCTAGGAGATAGAGTGCTGGTCTGGGACTGAGGAGACCTATATTCTACTCCAACTCTGCCACTGGTCTTGAGTTTCCCCATCTGTAAAATGAGAATAATTATACTGACCACCTTTGTGAAGTGCTTTGAGATCTGCTGATGAAAAGTGCCATGTAAGATCTAGGGTTTATGTACAAACCTCAACCCATGACGTAGGTCAGTAACCATCTGTATGGTGCAAATGGGGGTCCTGAAGCAGAGCGGTGGAGAAGCTACTGCCATAGATAGCTTCTCAGAGCGAGGGTGAGAACTCAGGAGTTTCGGTTCCTGGCAATACCTCCTTTTTATAGCACTGAGTAGATACTTTAAGGCCTGCTTGCTTATATGGCAAATTAGCACTGAAGTGTGGAGACACCCTTATTCCTATCCTTGGGCAGGAATAAGCCTGCACTGGAAGAGCTGGAAGATGCAGTTGCACTTGCAGTCAGGCCAAGATTCTGCTCACCACCCTGTGAAAGGAAACATGGGCTAGGAAAGCAGAGTTTGGAAGCCAGAAGTGTGTTCTTGTGGCTGACACTGTACTGGGACTCTGATCAGGGTTCAAGTCCTGGCTCAGCTACAGACATCCTGTTGTGAGTTGGGGCACTTCTCTTTCTTTGCCTTAGCTTTGCTATACATAAAGAGAAGGGTGGTAATCCTTTGTGTCTCTCATCCATTTAGATTGTAAGCTGTTCTGGGCAGGAGCACTCTTTTTATTACACTAGATTCAAAAAGGGCTTGGATATGGATATCAAGAATATTGAGAGTTTGTCATGACAGCAAAAATTTTGGAAGGGACATTGAACTTCCTACTTCATTGCTTAAGCCAATGTGGGAGGGGCAGATTACCCTATATCTGCCTACTGTGAGGTTCTTGCACCTGATTCTGAAGCACTTGGTCCTGGCCATTGTTGGAGACAAGATACTGGACTAGATAGACCAAGGGTCTGATTCAGTCTGACAGTTCTTTTGTAAAGTTTTGTTAGGGCCCTGATCTCATCTGGGGCCTCTAAGTGATAGCATACTACAAAGAATTAATCATGGTCTGGTCTGTTTATAGCTCTCCACGTTGTAACCGTCTTCTGGCTTCCCCTCTGGACAGGTCACCCCGTCCTACGCAGCTGCCAAGCTCCCTAAACACTTCGACCTCCTCTCAAGAGACACCCACCAGAGAATCCACCACTTTCAATTCACCTGACAGTACCTCTTCCCCAGGGACCTCTCCAGCAGTGGCAGCAGTGGAACCAGACTCAACAGGTCAAACAGGTAGACGGAAGTCCTCCTTGTTGTAGGACCTTGTAGTGCGAAGCCTCATGGTGTCGCTGTTAGCCACATGGTCTAGGAACAAGACCTAACCCATTCCCTAAGGAACCTTACAGAGAGAGCCAAAAGTTGTAGTAACGGGCTTTAGCAGCTGATGGCACTTGGCTGCATCATGTTCATCCTAAGTGCAACACATCTATTGACTGTGCAGGGTACAGCTGCATCCAGGATAGGCAGCATCTGTCATGCTGGTGTGTGTCCCAGCTGAGGGTTTGCTGCTGAATGAGACAGGCCAGGTGGCTGTCCCTTTAAGTGCTAATGGCCACATTTGGCTGTCCCAAAGTAGTGGTTATAAGTCCCTTAGGAGCGTGGGGAAACAAAGGAATCTGGTGGATGTCAACCTCTGATGATTTCCTCCCCCGTTGCTGTCTCAGATGATCCATCTGGATTGGTGGGTGCAGAGGGATACACAGAGCCAGCCGGGCACGAGGAAGAAGAGGAGCAGCCTTTACCGGGGGAGCCTGACACAGCTGAGCTTCGCAGGCGCCGGCTTCAGAAACTGGAATCCTCCTCTCCCCCTTCCCATTGACACCCCTCCCACCCCCCTTTCCTAAGTACCTTGTCTTGCCTGGGTTACCGTTTGACACTGACTTTTTCTTTTGAAAAGCAGCGTGTGCGGTGGTGGTTGGGGATGCGACAAGAGAAATGAGACTCTGCTATCGCTCTGTTTAGAATGTTCTAACCTGCACCAAGTGCTGACTTGACATGAGAGTGCTAGGGCCGCTATGCTGGGGCTCAGAATTGACTCTTTAATCTGCCATGGTTTCTAATTTAAAAACAACAACAACAACAACAACAAAAACCCACCGCCCAGTCTGCAGCTGTCCTCTCTCTGATGTGGAGATTCAGTCATACCCACCTGTGCACTAACTGTTCTAATTCCAGAGCCTTCCCAGCAGCATTCCCTGAAAAGCAGGGTCCTTCTACAAAACACGATGCACAGGGCTGAGGTGGTCAGACCCCAGGGACTTCCGTGGTGTGCCACTTAACTGCAGTGGGCATATCTATCGTTTAGAAAGCTGCCCTTCCTCCCCCCATCTGCCTAACAGGAGTTGGGTGGTAACTTCTCAAAATAGTTCTCTTCTGCTTTAACCCGGTTCTTTCTACCTCTGTGGCATTCATATGGCGGCTGGCCTCCATCCTCAAGCAATGCCTTCTGGGCTCATCCTAACAATGTTAATGTCTAGCTGAAGGAAGTCCATAAGAAACATTCTCCCATCATGAAAGGGGGAAAGAGGTGTATTTCCTTAACAAACTACCCATGGAAGGATACCTGTAAGTGAGCATAGTCTCAGCTTTATACGTAGGAGCAATGTATGTAGGTGACTCAGTTCAAGGTGAGAGGAGTTCATGAAACACACTTGTTGTCCCCTGCTAATACTCAGCCAGAACTCCCAAGACAGTTAAGCCTAAGGATGGCAGGATCCAGACCCTAGGTGTTTCTGGTAGTCATTGCTAGTTTGGCTTGGTTTGTGGTGGGGTAAAGTTAAAACATCAACCATCACTTCTGCTTCATACCTTTTTTTGAATTTATTTTTGTTGAGTGAGGAGCACTGAATGGAGCAGTGGACGCTGTGGGAGAGTTGTGAGATTGCTTTAAAGTCCATTTTTAACTTTATTTTCTCTCTGCGTGCTCTAGTGTGGGTGGAGATCAACATTCTGCATCATCTGAGGAAGCCCAGTGGGGGCTCTCGCAATCTAGAATTTAACTTAGTGCAAATGACTTCAGTATTGATCACAAACTGTGATGCTTAAAGAGTTTTATCCAAATGGCATTGGGATGATCATCTTAGAAGGGGATGATCGTGCAGTTAAAACCCCTCCCCTGGATTACACTGCTCAAATATTCATCCCAGCAAGAAGAACATCTTCTGGATGTAGAATGGAGTCTGCTAGACCTTTGAAACCAGAGTATTGATTTGCCTGTGTTTAGCAATGAATCTATGCTGATGGCACAGATAGCGAAGAATTTAGAAGTTAGTCAGATGTAGTTAATATTCCCCCCTTCTCTGTGCCCCACGACCAGAGAAGCACTTGTCATGTTTCCCGTATCGAAGAATTGGAGAAGTTGCAGTAGCCATGGCTACTCAATGACACTTCTGGCCTTTGATACTCTCTAATGTTGGAGCTTTCACATGCTTTATTCATCATAGTGACACTTTAATTGCTAAGGAGTTGAGAGATGAAATGCCTCTTCACCTCCAGTCTTACTTGGAAGCGAATGGGCCAACCTCATCCTTTGTGATTCTACTTAAGTCCATGCTTTTATGCCTGGGATGAAAATGGCTTATTGGCCAGGTTCATGTTGTTCTGTCTGTATGCAGGCCATGGTCCCGTAGCCATCTTCTGTGAATTGTCCCCATGGATCTTGTACAGCTCCTGGCACCACCGTCAGGTTCTCTAAGAGCTGCTTTCAAGACACAAAACAGTCACCTCTGCTTTTTATTCTTTTTTATAGCAGTGGCCTAACAACTTCAGAAGAGTTTATTAAGGGTTGCATGGACTCTTGTTGATTGACAGTATTAGTGGTGGAACTCCTATAGGAAAATACCTTTACTTTGGATAAATAAGTAGAAACTTCCCATTAGCAATGAGACCCTGCTCATCCAGTCTGTTTTACTACCAAGACTCTGTAGGTCAATTAAAGGACATTAGGCTAATTGATATAAGAACATATGACTTTATGGGTTTGTTACTTGTAGCACCTTCACATATGTTAGATTTTTAGTAACTCCTCTGCAATCTGTCCAGCCTAGTTCTTTCCCCAGATCCTTGCTTGCATACCAATGCACCTTAAAAGACTAACACCAAATTCAAAAATTTTTGGATTGATGTAAGCAAGCAATTAAAGCGTGGTCATGGTTATGGACCATGAGTTTGTTCAGTCTGTTAGTAATCAGCTGGAAAAGGCTCTTGGCTACCTTGGCCATTATGATAGGCTACTTCTGTCCCTTTTTGTGTGAGCCTATATAATTTTAAAAACAGGACAAATAGGTTAAGACAACAGGCAAGGATATTAAAGTCCTTAAACATTGTGTTTCAGAAATGTAATTTGAGAGGACTAATCTGACTTGTAATTGTTTGACACGTCTCCTGAGTGTAAGTCATGACAGGGGGATCACTTAAGTGACTTAGGAGCACCAGTCCTGTTGACTTTCAGTGGGACGGTGCTCCTAGAAGTCCCCGAGTGATTTGAAAATCCCATCCAATAGAGTTATGTGAACTCACATACCTAATGCAAACATAATACAGTATACGCACCCCTGTATCTAAAGGGATATCAACTTAATGGGGAAGTAAGCCATGGGCTGGATTTAGATAGGAGAGGTAATGAAGGGTTAAGTAAGCATTTTTAGTATAAGGAAGATGCTCTGCAACAGGCAATAGATTACATTATAGAACCAGCACTGAATGAGTCGTAAAATTCCTCTCCTCCCCACCCAAAAAAAACAAAAATTGTGTGTGTGGTGACCCGAAACCGTTGTTTGCTATTCAGTTTACTTTAATTCAGCAGTTGGTATAACCCTTCAGTGCTTCTCTTTAAGTGGCTTCTAATCATACATCTATCTCAGGGAAACAATCCAGAGATAGCACTTAAGGGTTGTAAATTCGGTTAATAGTTGAGTTCCTTCTGAAGAAGGGCAAAAGTAGTTAAAGATTTATATTTTTAAAACATAGATTTGTGTTTTTGTTTGTGTTTTTGTTGGAGGCACATCAGGATTACAATACTGGTTTGGATGGGAGTCCCAGCCACCGAGAATTAGAACTGAGCATCGAGGACGGGAGTGGGTGACTGTGACAAGGGATGGCGATATCTGGCAGACAGCTAGGATCCTGGTGTTCTGGTGGGGAGAGGGTATTAAAAGGCAACCAGGCTGCATATCACTTTGTAGCAAGACAGTGGGCTAAACTTGCATTTGGTGTAATAACTATGCATTCCCTCCCTTCTTTATATCCAAACCTTAAGAAAGAAAACCTTGGTTTTAAGAAAGACCAACAACAAAAAGCATGAGTAAAATCCATACATAAATGCAGACTCATCTGTGAGTGTGGATCGAGAACCTCCTGTTCTCTGGCCATGGAACATGAAGTAGTGAGACTGCATTTTTTTCTTTTTTAAAGGGGGCTGCATGCTTGGAACATGTGCATTTCCTTCAGTGAGCAGAGAGGCCTTTTCTTCATTCTATAAAGGGACGATAAGATCAGTCAACTCAGAATTTGACATGTGGTCCTCATATATCCTCTTTGATTTTTAATGCTGAGGGTCCCGTCCCCTCCCCTCCTCCATGCCCCCAAAATAACTTGTTTGGCTCCTTACCAGAAATAACTATGGTAATATGAGGAACTCTGCAATAACAAGCCAGCCTCCATAAACATCTTTAATTCAGTGCTGGGTGTGCGGAAGAGGAGAAAACTTGGTCTCATACTTCCAGCGATTGCTTAAAAGGTTTTTTTTAAATATGCCATATGTCCTGTTTAAAATTAAATTGTTTGAATTTAAAGGTGGGAATAGTTTAGGGAAGCGTCCATATTTTGTTTTCAATTTCAATAAAATGACTATTTAGCAGAGGATGTGCTAAACTGTGCCACACATTCCATGATATTTGCATCCTTTAGGAGTTTATTTACATACATAAATGAAGAGGAAAATACATAAATGGAGAGACCATTGGGAAATGTTCATGGCCTATATTCATCCCAATGGTTTCCTTTAACTTCTTTCATTGTTTTTTGTGTTGCAGAGTTGTGTTGGAGGTGAAGAGGGTTTGGATAATTATTTAATTTGTAAATATTGTGTACATTTTTAATAGCTTAAATTGTATATACAGCAAAATAAAACTTGCTTTAAAGATGGTGTAGTGCTTTGATAGTTTTGGAGGAGAAGTGTTAGGCAGCCTTGCCTACAAGTGGTGCTACCAACTCTCCCTATAGTAAGTACACAACCCTACTAATCCATTATCTCCCTTAGGTGACTGAAGATGATTTAATACTGATAGCAGGCACAAAAGTGGTAGGATGCCTGATTTCCCTACGTGGTTCTGCCCTTACTGCAGGGGAAATGAGGGAGGAGGCCAGCACCAAGTTTTGTAACTTCTTTGTTCTTCAGTTTACATTTCTGTAAAATGAGGATAATAGTTACCACCCGGCCAATGCCCTAGAGTAGGGGTAGTCTATTTTTTGTCAAGGTCCAAATTTCTTGGTCAAAGGTATAGTCAAGGCCTCCAGAGAAAATAATAATATAAACCCAACAATAAGTAAATAAGATTTCAGGGACTATTCAAAAGTGTTTGGTGATCCCTAGTCCACCTACTGACTACCCCTGCCCGTGAGTAACATAAGGCTTAATGTTGCAAATGCAAAGTGTAACACTGATAGGTTTAGGTGCCTCCCTTCATCTCCAGCTCACAAACACCTCCGGTGGTGGCAAGTGGGAGACTCTTAGGCTATGTCTACACCACCGCGGTAAGTCGACCTATGCTACACACCTCCAGCTATGTGAATAACTCGACATACCTTGGGTAGAGTACAGGGGTCGAATGCAGAG
This sequence comes from Terrapene triunguis, assembly GCF_002925995.2. Taxonomy (NCBI): domain Eukaryota; kingdom Metazoa; phylum Chordata; order Testudines; family Emydidae; genus Terrapene; species Terrapene triunguis. The sequence goes on from NW_020664440.1 coordinate 30,416,621, forward strand.
CGATCTGCTGTTGATGTGGCAGGTCTTCACTAGACCCGCTAAATCGACTGCCGGTGGATTGATCCCATAGCCTTGATCCCGATTGTAGGGTAGATATAGCCTTAGCGACTTGGTGAAAGACAGGATAGAGTTCATCTTCTTTACTTCTCTTGCAGACTACATGTGGAGACTTCACACAGTGGCAAAAGAGTCTATTGGCCACATAATTGATTGTCCCCTCTAGACCTTCTTTAACCAGGCCTCTATGGTTCCCTTTTGTCTTCTAATCTTAAAACTAGAGCTGGTGCCATGGGACTCTGGTTGGCACTCGACCCTTTCTTCCTCCCTAGGGTGACCAGATGTCCCGATTTTTGGGTCTTTTTCTTATATAGGCTCCTATTACCCCCCACCCCCTGCCCCAATTTTCACACTTACTGTCTGGTCACCCTATTCCTCCCCCTCCATGGCACAGACATGCCAGCTGAGAGGAAGCCCGCCTGCCCTTCCTTCTCAAGGCCTCTGCTCAGCTGAAAAGCCTCTTTGCCGCTCTAGCTCCTCTTCCACCAGCTCTCTATGGTTCTGCTCTATAGCACAGAACCCAGAAGGGGTTATGGAGTCTCTCAGCTCCTCGTCCAACAGGTGTCTATGTTCTCAGGGGGAGTCCAGAACCGGTAATGGGGCCGCTCTAGCCTGTTTCCCGCTACTCTCGCTGGTTTCCTGTACTACGTCTGCGGCCTACCCATCCGGGTCCTTGTGACGGGCGCATGCGCACTGCTGGCGCAGTTGGTGGCGCCATAGTAGTTGGGGGACAAGATGGCGGCTGAGGGGCTGGAGGCGGCGGGGGGCACAAGCTGTGGCGGAGCCGGGACCGAGAGGGCCCTCGGCGAGGGCGGCGAGAGCGGCCTGAACATTGGCGGTGAGAGCGGGAAAGGGGCTGGTCGGGGTCCGGCTGGGAGAAGTCCCCGGCCAGGTTGCTCTCCGGGCGTGGGGGAGAGGAGCGGGCTCCCCGGGCGGGGGGAGGGAGTTCCTTTCCATGGTGACCCTGGGTTGTGGGAGGAATGACCCGGCTGGGGGGGGATCCCTTTGGCGTGCAGGGAGTCCTGGAAGAGAGATGGTCCCCGGGGACACACTTAGGAGGGGGGAGGAGCTCTTGGTATGGGGGTGGTGGACGGAGGGAAACTTTCGAGAAGAGCGAGTGTGTCCCCTTGGGGACAGAGGGAAGAGGAAGGCCAGGAGTCTGGCGGGGGGGTGGTTCCCCCTGGGCGGCGATGGGGTCTCTCTGGGGCTAGGGGAGAGAAGTGCTCCGAGAGGAGAGCGCCTCCTGGGGATTGGGGGAGGAGGGATTCTTCAGGGGGATTCCCCGGGAAGGTACCTCTGGGATAGGACCTTGGTAGAGAGAACTGCTGGAACTGAGGAAGAACACCTCTCTGCAGTGGGACCCATGGGGTTGCTGGTGAAGGGGGAAAATGCTATAGAATAGTTCAGAGGAGAGGGGAAAGGGTGAGGTGCTTCCTGGGCTGAGGAGGGGCACCCCAAAAGGGATCCCTGTATTGGGATGATCCCTGATGTATGGACTTCTCTGGGGAGGTGGAGGGTTTGGTAGTTCGTCTCTGGACACTTATCTCTTGCTGGTCCAACTCTGTCAGCTGGATTAGTCTGAACAGTTAACTTGCTGTGGGATAAATTTGTCGGCAGTCTGGTTACACAGCAGGGAAACTGGAGTTGGTTCGTTTCTGGGTTGCATGTAAATAGTGGACCTGTGTGTTGTTCTGTTGGAGGCCATGGGACTGATTAGTTCACCTTCTTTGTCTGATACTATGAAATGGCAATGTTTAATGGTTAGAGACTCCTGGGTTCTATTCCTGGCTCTGGGGAGGATCTAGGGGAGAGAGCAGGGGAAGCCAGGATCCCTGAATTCTATTCTCAGCTTTGGGATGGGGAGTGAATCCTGGTAGTGAGTGCAGGAAATTGAGAGCCTGATCTCTTGAGTTCTACTCCTAGATCTCTCCCTAACTCCATTTGTGGTGTAGAGCATATTGCTTCACTTTTGTGTCTCTTTCCCCACCGTCTGTCACAGTACAGTCGATTTTGCCCTGTGAGGTATCTTTTGCAGTATTCACACAAAAAATTTAATTCTTGACTGATGACCCAGACAGTGACATGCACCAAATTTAAGGCTCAGGGGCCTAGGTTTTCATGCAGACACTTTACTTGTGAGTAGTTTTTTCTTCCTGCCATGGTCTGCCTGGAATTTCATTGCTTAGTTTATAAAGTGTGTTCTAAGTGGGAGAGACTCATTAGCTAGCTTTGCTGACATAGATGGACTTCAACGAAGATATTTGGTGGGATACTTGCATGAAGACGACTCACTTTCTAAACTGCTGTAGTATATTGGGTACTTACTGGAGCAGGGGCATTTGACATCTTTGGTGCTTTATCACAGAGCAAAAGCTTGCCTCTTAAAAATATAACCCATTTAGGTTCTACCTTACCCACAGGTGTGGGGATAGGCTCAAAACTTTAAAATTAGTTACTATTCAGAGGGCTGTGTGACCCAAGTTTGAGTTTAGTCCATTTCCCAGAGAGGCCAGGGACTGCATGAACCATGGAGACTGAACACCTTTGGAGCTAGCTCCTCTGTGTAAGGGCTGAAGTATGTTCATAGGGTGAGACAGCTTGCCCTTTACAGCCCCTGGTGACACCTGATCTGTGGAGAATTGGAGAACTTAGGCTATGTCTTTGCTACAGACTTCTGCTGGCATAGCTCTGTTGATCAGGGGTTGTGAAGAGGTGCAATCCCCAAACGACCTAGCTGCACCTGGCAGAACTCCTATAGTGGCAAAACGGTGCTTTTACTTGTATACGGTAATGGTTTTTGTTTGAGGGTTTGAAATAAGCTAGACCATAACAGTGCAGCTTTGCTGGCCTAAGCTGCATCCACACTAGGAGCCCTTTGCTGGCATAGTATACTGGGATAGCTGTACTGGGAAAATGCTCGTAGGGCCTTAGTCAACAGGGTTGTCAAGCTAGCACCTTTCACTGGAACTAATTTTGCAACAAAATGTAGGAAAAGCTAATTGGAAAAATTAGGCTCCTAGGATTTGCCAAACTGTTTCAGAGCAGTGACTAGTCCAGTATTATGTCTCTGATACTGATCAGTACCAGCTGTTTCAGAGGAAGATGCAAGAAATTGTATAGAAGGCAATTGAGGAATACAACAAAGCAGTTTGGTTTGCATCTTCACCGTGCTACTCATAACCTTCCTTATCCATCCTCCCCTTCTGTATAACACTCTAGGTATACATTCCTAGGGTAGGAATGTTGGACTGGTGGAACTCAAGAAACCTGGGTTCAGTTCCTCCTATAGTCACAAACTCGTGTGATCTAGGGCAAGTCACTTAATATAACCTGTTCCTAAGTCAAATGGGGGTAATTCGTTTCTTACCACACATGGGTGTTGTGAAAGATAAAAAGCCCCCATTAATGATTGAGATGCTTAGATACTATTGTGATGAGGACCATATAAGTACATAGAACTCTTGTGTCCCCACCTCATAATCTTACTCACCCATCCTTAGTCTAATGCTCTGGGGAACAGCGGTTTCTTTCTTAACCACATTACTTGCTCCCGTATCGGTACAAATAAGACAGTAAAGTAGTTTCCAACACCAAAGAAATGTTACATTCCTTCCCAGTTTACTCAAGAGCTGTAGTTTGTATGTTAATTTTCTTTCCAAAATATTGCCTTGTAGTAAGGTATGTGTTAATTGCAGAATGACTCTCCTTTCCAGTAATCTGTGTTGTGAAGTTAATGATGAAGAAAATATGCCAGATTATTTTGGAGTCTGCCTCCTCATCTCCCTCTTCCCAAATGTAGGATTGCTTTCTGCAATATATTCTCCAGGGCTTTGACCATCCAGTTTGAGTGGCTCAAGCAATGAGGCTTTTTACCACTGATTCTTTTACAATCTGATATTTCTCCACATTAGGAGATGATTCTAGATATTCAGGTATACAGCCTGAAGTTTTTGCTCTGTTCAATTCTGTCCTGATGCTCCTATTTAGATCTCTTTGGGCCCTCTGTAGTCCTTCTCACATAAGGCAACTGCTGACTGCCTCAGATGAGAGAGAAACTTACCCTGTGGGCAGGTTATTACATAATTATCCACTGCAGGGGTTTCTTGCATTTCCCCCTCAATCATCCTGTAGTGTTTGGAGACAGGATATCAATCTAGGTCTGGTCTGGTTCTTTCTTCGGTGTTTACACCTCTCAGAAGAACAATCAGATTATCAGATATCATGGCAATGGACATGGTATAGCTATATGAACCGAAACAAGATTGAGGAGGCTTGTCTTGTTTTTTATTTTATCTACTCCAAGATAAAAGCAGAATTAAAGGCACACACCTTGGCTTCTGTTCTTTACCCAGTATGTTGACACGTACTGGGTAATGAATGTGTGTCAGGGAATGTTGACACAACTGATATAGTATTTCACTGGTGCATATGCTTAAAAAGATGGTAATCGTTGGCAGCAAGATAGAGAAACCCAAGATAGATCCCTCACCTCCTTACTGATCTTGATGCTGTAGGTCCCAACCAAGACTTGCTTCCAGACCCGCCAAGTGACAGTATCAGTAAGCAGGAAGACACCAAAGCAGTGCAAGGGTGCAATGGAGTTAACGCTGAAGCCAGCGTGTCAAGGCTCAAGGACCCCTATGCAAGTGAAGAGAACTGTCAATGTCCTGCCCCCGTGGAGGAACACGCAGCTGTGGCTACCCCTGTGGCAACGGAAGAAGCCTCCATCTCATACCCTCTGGAGTTTGAGAAGTACTGGAAGGCAGCTCACGAGAATCCTCATGACTTCACGGCATGGACCGAACTGCTGCAGTATGTGGAACAAGAGGTAGGGAGTGAATTCTCTTGGTGCATGGGGCTATTAAAAAGCAAATAGCAAAATTAACAGTGGCGCAGGTGCCACCAGCTTGTGAAGTTTATAATTCTACAAAAAAGTAGCAACTCCTTTAATGTAGAAAAAAGGAATGAGTTGTCTAATAGTTAGAGAGGGTCCTGTGTGGAGAGGACTTCTGGGATCTGTTTCCAGCTTTGGGAGAAGAGTGGGGTCCAATGGTTAAAGCAGTGTGGAGGGTGGGAGTAAGGACTCCTCTATTCTATTCCCAGCTTTCAGAGGGGAGTGAGATTGAATGGTTAGCGCAGCAGATGGCTAAGGGACAGGACTCCTAGGTTCTGTTCCCAACTCTGCCACTAACTTTTGTGACAGTTCACCTATCTGTGTCTGTTTTCCCATGTGTAAGATGAATCACTTACGTGCAGTGCATATTGCTTCACCCTAATCAAGCCATCTTAAGGTCTGACAGATTCAGCCGTGCCACAAACAGATGCAACTTCATTGAAGTCTCTGGTATTGCACCTGGTTTGTCAAGGGCTAGATTTGTTCTAGTGCCTTTGATTAATTTTAATGGGCTAATTCTTAAATAGGTATTGCAAGTTTCAGTACTAATTAGTGAGAGATTTAATGAAAGGCCCTCGCAGATCTTCAGATGAAAGATCAAATTGCCACCTGAAAGAGCATTATACAAGAGATAATTTGGAAGAGCCTAAGACTCGCTGCAAATTGATGGAGTTTCCCTTTGAAAGTGGTGTGGTAACATAGTATTTAGACACCCACAGCTTATTATATTGTAAACCCAAATTAGGGTTTGTCAAGTGCTAAGTAAGACCAACATGTTCTTGTTTGAAAACTTTCAGTCAAAACTGTTTTTCAATGGAAATTGGGGTTTTGATTAAATGAAACTTTTTGATAAAAGTGTCTGCTGTCTATGGAAATTATTGTTTGTTTTGTCCCCAAAAAACAACCACCCCCAAAATCACCAACCCTGCTTGAAAACCAGAAACCTTTCAGCTGAAAACCCAAGTGTTTAATTTCTGAAGTGCACCTGCCGTGCCTCATGGAAGTTGTAGTTCGGAGATGGACAATATCTTCTGTGATTCACCGCATTAATGCAGCTGCCATGATGCACAGTGTCCCGCACAAAGAGGGGGAGACTCCAGTGCATCATGGGAGTTGTAGTCTGACTGAGGGAGCCCGTCTCATGGAGGAGAATGGGAGCATGGGACACCTGAACTACAACTCCCATGAGGCACCACAGTGACATTTCAAAATTGAAACACTTCAATTTTCAGCCAAAAACACATTTTGTGTGTAGTGGGACGATGACCCTTGTTTTCCTACCAGTTCTATTTGTAAGGCTGCTTTGGGGCTGGCAGGGTTTGATTTCCAGCTCTCCCAGTTCCAGGGCTCTTCACACATGCTCATTCCTCTCCTGCTGCCCTCTCTCTGTACAGAATCACATCTTTGCAGCACGAAAAGCCTTCGACGCCTTTTTTGCTCGCTACCCCTACTGCTACGGCTACTGGAAGAAGTATGCGGACATGGAGAGGCGCTTCGACTTCAGCAAGGAGACAGAGGAGGTAGGAGGGAGAATTATTTGGGATTTCTTTGTGCTGTGCTACAGCAGCCCTTCCAAGGTTGATTACCCCAGTGGCTAACTCCTTGTTGAATGGATCCAATGCGATAGGGCCAGGCGTTCTTCACAAAGCCTGTGCAAAAGGTCCCCCTTGGTGTCTGTCACAGGTGACTTGGTAATTATATAGTAGGAATGCATTGTTTCAGCCGATAAGCAATTGTCTTTGAGAGCTCATGGAGGATGGGTGAAGTCCTGGAGGAAGGGCAAACATAGCACATATCTTTAAAAAGGGAGAAAAAGAGGACCCGTGGAATTATAGACCAATCAGCCTAACTTTCATACCCAAAAAGATACTGGAACAAATTAAACAATCAGTTTATAAGCACCTAGAAGATATTAGGATGTTAAGTAACAGCCAACATGGATTCCTCAAGAACAAATTATGCCAAAACAAACTAATTTCCTTCTTTGACAAGGTAACCGGCCTAGTGGATAGGAGAGGAATCAGCATCTGTGATATGTCTGAACTTTAGTGAGACTTTTGACATATTCCTACATGACAGTTTCATAGGCAAACTAGGGGAAAATGCTCTACTATATGGTGGGTGCATAATTGGCTGAAAGACTGTGTCTAGTTTTTGTTCTCAAAGAGTAGTTACAAATGGTTCACTGTCAGACTAAGAGGGCATATCTAGTGGGGTCCTGCAATATCCGTCCTGGGTCCAGTAGTATTCAATATTTCCATATATGATTTGGATGATGCAGTGGAGAGTATGCTTATAAAAATTTGTGAATGACACCAAGCTGGGAGGGGTTGCAAGCACTTTGGACAGGATTAGAATACAAAATGGCCTTGATACATTGGAGAAGTAGTCTGAAATCAATAGGATGAAATTCAAGAAAGGCAACTGTAAAGTACCACACATAGTAAGGAAAAAATCAAACGCACAACTATAAAATGGGGAATAACTGGCGAGGCAGAAAAGAATCTGGGGGTTATAGTGGATCACAAATCGAATACGAGTCAATAGTGTGATGCTGTTGCAAAAATGGCAAATGTTGTTCTGGGGTGTGTTAACAGGAATGATGTATATAAAATGCAGGAGGTAATTGTTCTGCTGTACTCAACACTTATGTGGCCTCAGCGGGGGTACCCTGACTGATTTTTAGCACCACATTTTAAAAAAAGATATGGCCAAAATGGAGAGAGTCCAGAGGAGAGCAACAAAAACAAGAGGTTTAGAAAGACATGACTGGAAATAATTTAAAAATATTGAGCTTGTTTAGTCCAGAGAAGAGAAGACTGAGGGGAGACATAATCTTCAAATATGTACAAGATTGTTATAAAGAGGAGAGCAATCAATAGTTTTCCATGTCTACTGAGGATAGGACAAGCAGTAATTGATTTAGTTTGCAACAAAGGAGAGCTAGATATTAAGAAAAACTTTCTAACTCTAAAGATAGTTAAGCTCTGGAACAGATTATGTAGGGAGGTTGTAGAATCCCCGTCCTTGGAGGTTTTTCAGAGCAGATGAGACAAACACCTGTCAGGGATGGTCGGTGGGGGTGGCCTCCTGAGTCCCGTCCAGTCCTATTTTTCTATGATTGCCTCCTTTGGTGCTGCGCTGGTTTCCCAGGAGTTGATGGCCGATGGGGTGCTCTTCCCTGGGACTGATCTGGCACATTTCCTGAATTAACTGCACCTCTGACCCTCATCTCCTCAAGGGCACCACACTTAGGTCTCAGGCCTCCAGGAGTCACCTTTCTCAGGGTGGAATACCACAATTCTCTCTCTCCAGACCAGGTCCTTAGGTGCAGACCCCTGCAATTTACTGTGATTGCCTCAGTAGGTCTGTCTTCAGTTACCTGCAGTTCTCAATGACAGAATTATCCAGTCACCAGACAGTTTTCGTAAAGCAAAGTACCAGTTATTCACAACAAAAGCTTATATGCATGTCTTGTTTACCAGGTGGTCACCTCTCTTCCATGTGGAGACCATGGCAGGTCTAAAATACTTTGGGTCTTCTCATGCAGTCTGATTCTATTGGTAAACATCTCATGCCTGTCAGTTATTGAATGGTTTATGACCATATCTCAGGTCAGGGTTGTTATTTTGTGCTGCTTCAAGGCCTTTGTCTGCTAAGGCCTCTGATCCAGGTCAGAGCAGTCTCTGTGCTTTTTTCCCCCAAGAGGTTGAATCTTCAGAAGACTTTAGTTGCATTGTTTCAGTATTAGGAATTTGTATTAGTTACCCCACTTCCTTTAGTTATTGCAGGAAGCATTCTGTACTTTACCCTTTTAGCTAGGAATATAATTGCTAATGATCACATACAGATACATACAGCACCTATGAAATCCGTCTAATAGTCTTTGAATATACCATAGCATCTTTCACATGGGTCAGATGGGAGGGAGCATTATGAAGCTTCTTTTTGTTGCGGTCATTGTCAGAACTTTTTGCTCTACAGGTGTTCGAACGAGGGCTGCAGTCCATCCCCCTCAGCATGGACCTCTGGATCCATTACATTTCTTACCTACAGGCCACCTTAGATATGAACCTTCCTGAGTCCATACAGAAGATCCACAGGTACATAACCAGAGCATCAAAAACACAGGACAACACTGTGTAAGGCATTAGGGGATACTGTAATATTGGCTGGGTCAGTGAACTACTCGAAGATCCAGGGATCTTGCTTTCTTTGGGGTGGCTGTTTGTATTGCAGTGGTGCCTAGGGGTCAACCAAGATCTGTGCCCCATAATGCTGTGCACTGTACAGACATGTAGGGAGAGAGAGTCTTTGCCCCCAAAATGCATATAGTTTAAATAGACAAGACAAAGGGTGGAGGGGAAACAGAGGGGAAGCAACCTGCCATGAGATGAGAATAAAACTCAGGTCTCCTGAGTGCCAGTCCAGTGCCCCACCCATTAGAGCACTCTGCCTTTCTTGTTAATGGATGTTCTTTCTCCCTTACAGTGTGTTTGAGTCAGCCGTGGCTGCTGCAGGAATGGACTTCCGCTCAGACAAACTGTGGGAGATGTATGTGGAGTGGGAGAAAGAACAAGGTGACCTGAAGGCCATCACAGCAATTTATGACCGAGTGCTCTCCACACCAACCCAGCTGTACAGCCACCACTGGGAAAAGTAAGTCTCATTCAGGATGAAACAAGTCCCTGGGTCTCAGGAACAACCACCACAGTTTGGCAGTGATGGTTCCCTATTGGTGGTCTTTGCAGAGAGGCTAAGCGTTGGCTTGGGGTAGGTCATCTAAACTGACCTTCCCTCTTTCCCTAGAGGGGATGTGTTTGCAGGATAGCATAGGAGAAACTTGTATTGCATTGCTTGTACTCTATCTGAACATAGAAATTAGGCTTAATAAAGGAGTGACCGGTTGAAATTCTCTGCTCTGTGTTATACAGGAGGTCAGGCTTCAAAAGAAGGCATAAAAGCCCCGGATTAGCAGACATGGAATAATCTGGTCCCCACCTTTAGGCCCCTCCTGATGTCTAATAGTTAGAGATTGGTTTAACCCCTGAAGCCTGAGGTTTAATATTCCTTCCACAATATTTATTGTCGTTAGTTATTACAACTCTGGATTTTCTTGATATCCATATAAGTATCCATTCTCTCTTTTAATCTGGTGGAGTTTTTGGCCTATTCTGTAGACAGAGGACTACTCTTTCTATGGCTCAGTGTGGAACTTACTATTGAGGTTAAATTCACACAAAAAATCACAAAAATTTCTCTTTTGCAACATGTAAATCGTCCCAGATTTTCTGGGACAGCCCCCTGCACGTCCTCCTCCCAAGTTGTCCAGTTCCTAGCTGTAGAAGTTGATGGTTGTCATTTTTTGTAAGGCAGATTTTTCCCCTTCCTGCAGCATCTGAGTGCCTCACAATCTTTTAATGGCCTCACAATTCGTGCCCCCCCCACCCCACCCCCCCAAGTGAGGTAGGGTGGTGCTGTTATCCCATCCTACAGATGGGGAGCTGAGAGACTAAGTGACTTGCCCAGGTTCATACAGGAAGTCTGAGGGAGCAGACAATTGAACCCAGTGCCCTAACCACTGGACAATCCTTCCTCTCAACCCACTTGCTGACAATTTGAGTAGTTGATCTGTGGAACTCTCTGTGGCAGGACAGTGGAGGCAGAGAGCTTGCTAAGTCTGGGGAAAGGATTAAACGCGCTTAGTGATTCTCCATCTTCAAGGCATGAGCTGATTGCTAACTGGATCAGAGAGGGAGGTGGGGAGTGTAGGTTGTCACATGTACGTACACATGCAGTGTAGTATCAAACTGTTATGCATTAAGGAGCATTTTCCTCGGGAGCACCCCACACTGTTTACTCCGAGCAAGAGACCACACTGTCCATCTTGTCTGATACAGCGGACACTGGGCTGCTCTGATACAATTGGAGGTGAAGACGAGAGATGCAAGATGGCTCAGTGGTTAGGGTGCTAGCCTGGGACTGGGAGACCTGGTTCAGTTCCCAGCTCTGCCAGCTAGGGTACAGGTACCTGAGCTAGCTAGATCAGAGCTAGCTTGAGTAACAGGAGTGAAGCTCTGGCAGCACAGGCTAGTCCCACCCACCTGGGATCTTGGGTACATACTTAGGTGGCCACCACCCATGCTTCTGTGGCTTCACTGTTATTGTTACTTGAGCTGGCTTTGATCTAGCTGGATCGCCTCCTGATTGCAGGGTAGACCTCTCCTTAGTCTCTCTCTGCCTGAGTTCCCTATCTGTAACATGGGGATAATAGCACTGTCTTACTTCACAGGAGTTTTGCAAAGATAAATCCATTAAAAATTGTGAGGTGCTGTGATACTGTGGTAATGACCTAAGAAAAATGACACACAAATTGGTGCAGATGCTTCCAAATTAGCTTGCAGTATAAAATAAGATGGCTGAGTGGGACACCACTTCAGGCAGACATGTGACCTGATTGGGTACAGCTGTTCCTCGGTTTTAGACTCTCCTGAGCAGTTTAAATGACCAGGTTTAAAAGTCCTCCTCACTCTGACTTGAGTGGGCTTTGGTATCCATCATCAGCTCTTGTTCCTTCCTCCCATGCCTCAGGTTCAAGGAGCATGTGATGAGCAACTCCCCCAAAGACATCCTGTCTGCAGAGGAGCTGCTCTGGTTGCAATCCAAGATCACCACGGACACAGTACAGAAAAGTGTGGAGACAGAGGTGGAGGAGGTGCCGCCTGGGGAAGACCTGCCTCCGGGGGTGGAAGTGAAGTCCGAAACAGGAGCGGATGCCCAGGTACCACGCTTCTCAGCCTCCTACCCAAATGATGCAGACTTTGACAGTTATTCTGAGCTGACATCTGCTGTCAGGGTGGGTATTGTTGTTGTTTATTATTTGTGTTATGGTAGCACAGAGAGGCCCTGAACAATGTTGGGGGTGGGGCCTATTATGCAGGGTGCTGGACAAACACTTAGTGAGAGAGTCCCTGCCCATCCCCCCAAAAAAGAAGTTAGAATCTAAATAGACAAAGGGTAGGGGGTGAAATGGAGGCAAAGACAGGAGAAGGGACTTTTCCAGAGTGTCACAGCGGTAAATGACAGCCAGGAATAGTAGTCCAGTCTATCCAGTCCAGTGCAGTATTCACTCTTGAATAGACCTGGAGCGATTGCTGCAGATTGACTATTCTTCCCCCATCAAGAGCTCGCCCTATGCTGCATTGCATTTTATAGACTGCTCAGTGCAATCTGAGATTTCTTCCATTTTTGTATGCAAAGTCCTGCACAGTACTCAAGGTTTTCACTTTGGAGTGTTTTCCCATCCTGGAGAACTGCAGGAATTGGAGGTAGTGACCTCAGCGTGGATTGCCAGTGTGAGCCATTGCCTTTGTACCCCAGCATGGTGGAAAGGATTAAGATGTGAAACATAGATCCTTGTTACTAAAGATGCCCTGGCAGTTCTTGTCAAAGACAGCATGTGATCCTCCCTCTCCTGGCCATATTCCAACATATTCCAGCTACATGCTGACTCTCTGAAATTCCCCCCTTTCAATTTAATTTGAATTAAGGAATCTATTTCACCGACTGTCTTAAAGTGTTAGGCAGCATGGCTGTGTTTCACCTCAGGGCAGCCATGTTTAGTGATCCTTTCACACATGACTTCTTAAGATCTAAATGAGATGGAAGATGCTATAGAAACATAGGGTTATCACCATCTCTTTGCTCTGGTTCCTTTTCCAGAGAGACCTGGACCAGGACAAGATCCGGGAGCTCGTTATCTCCATCCGGCAGCAAGTGTACACCCAGAACGAGGCGGAAGTCAGCAAGCGCTGGAACTTTGAGGAAGGGGTAGGTAACCATGGACTCAGCCGTAGGCAAGGCTCCACGGCGTGGACTAGGTGCTTAGCAGCATCCACTATCTGAGCTGATACCCCAGTCCCTATGTGCAGAAGCCTCAAATTCTGTTCGGTGAAGAGGAAATAACGTGCATTGTTTTGGCAGGAATTCACAGACGTTCTTGTGGGTTCTCTGTTTTGCACTGGCCATCTCTTATGGAGAGATAGAAAGCCAGAGGGGATGGCCAGGTTAGGTTAGACCAGGAGTGGGCAAACTTTTTGGGTCGAGGGCCACATCTGGGTGGGGAAATTGTATGCAGGGCCGGGGCAGGGGGTTGGGGTGCGGGAGGGGGTGTGGTGTGCAGGAAGGGGCTCAGGGCAAGGGATTGGGGCAGAGGAGGGGTGCAGGGTGTATGAAGGGGCTCAG
>NW_020664440.1:30429915-30474928 GCF_002925995.2 Terrapene triunguis
CAGGGGGGGTGTGGGGTGTGGCGGGGGCAGGCTCAGGGCCGGGGGTTGGGGTGCAGGAGGGGTGTGGGGTGTGGCGAGGGCTCAGGGCCGGGGGTTGGGGTGCAGGAGGGGTGTGGGGTGTACGAGGGGGCTTAGGGCAGGGAGTTGGGGGGCAAGGTGCAGGAGGGGTTTGGGCTCCGGCTCGGCCCCGCTTACCTAAAGCAGCTCTGGGGTAGCAGTGGCGCGCACCGGGGCCAGGGCAGGCTCCCTGCATGCCTGCCCTGTCCCTGGCCCCGCGCCGCTCCAGGAAGCGCTGCGGCCCCTGGGGGTGGGAGAGGCGGAGGGCTTCATGTGCGCTGCCCTTGCCGCGCCTCCAGGTACCTCCCCCGAAGTTCCCATTGGCCGCGGCTCCCTGTTCCCAACCAATGGGAACTGTGAGGCAATGGCAATGCACGGAGCCCTCTCCTCTCCCTCCCCCACTTCTGAGAGCGGCGCGGGGCCCACGGTGCCACGGGGGGGCAATCCCGCGGGCCGGATCCAAAGTCCTAAGAGGCTGGATCCGGCTCGCAGGCCGTAGTTTGCCCACCCCTGGGTTAGACATACCTAGACTTCCCCTGGTGGAATCACTCCTTCATCCTTCTGAAGTAGCAACGCTGAACATGGAGCTGTAGTGGGGGGCTTGTAGTCATGGGGCCTTAACCTGAGCTCCTATCTTTACACAGACATAAGATTTCACAGCGCTCTTTGTAATGGAGATATCTGGCCAAAATTTTCTTCCCTTGCTGCTGTGTACTCGGGGTTTCTCATCTTACCCCCCCAAAGGTGGCTACATTTGCTGCCTGGGTAGCATTTTGCAAACTATAGGGAGATAGATGAGGGATGTACCATCATGGTGCCCTTCCATCAGCTCCTCCCTGGGTTGAATGCTGTTCTGAATGTCTGCTCTACAATATTGTATCTTTATTGTAACATCTAAGGATCCTAGTCAGGGCTCCATTGTACAAGGCACTACATGCAATACCTGCCCCTGAGAACTCGCTCTCTAGGTTAGCTCTCCCCCACCATCCTGTGCCTGAGTCTGCTTCCTCTGCAGCCCCCCTCCTATCTGTCTTGCGAACCTCTGTTTATTCCTCCCCATCCCAAACATTTTTCAGATCAAGAGGCCATACTTTCATGTCAAGCCGCTGGAACGAGCACAGCTGAAGAACTGGCGTGACTATCTGGACTATGAGATCACCAGTGGCTCCCACGAGCGCACCATTGTGCTTTTTGAGCGCTGCGTCATTGCCTGTGCCCTCTACGAGGAGTTCTGGATCAAGGTGAGCCCCTTCTTGCTTCCCCCTCCTCCCTGGGGGTTGCGTCGCATATCTGAATCCTGCTGACTTCACTCTGAAGATGGGCGGCGCTCCTCCCCTCACAATCCTCCATCTCTGCTCCTAAGGCAGTTAAGAGGATGCTCTAAAAAATCTCCTCAATGGCTATGTGTTGTCTTAGCCCTGGAAGATGGATCTGTTAGTTTACCGTATTTCCTCATTCACAGAAGACAGGCAGGAGATAAGCCAAAGCCTTGTTGCAGTCCCAAATGTTCAACAATGCCATGACTAGGAGCGTGGATTGGCTTTGGATGGCGGTAGCAGGCCGTGGGAGGATTTGTGTCCCTATTCTGCAGCTGATAAGAGCAAATTTTAACTTGAATACCCCTGCTGCTTTTTTAAAAAATGGCTGTGGGTAAAGGGGGGAGCATCTGCTAAATCCCCGGGGCACACTGGCCTACAGGGCTTAGCAAGCCCACCCTTTGGGACAGCAGCTCAGAGCTGGAACAGAATGGTTGGGTGCAGTCTCTTGTTTCACTGGTTTAAAGTAGATTGGCTTCGCCCTCTAGCACTTAGGCAGGGTCTAGTAATTCTGCTCCCCTTTAGCCTTGGGCAGAGTCCCCTAGCCCTTGGATTAAGCCAGCAGCATCTTGTAGGGGTGGGGGTATTAAATGCCCCCTGGGAATCAGAGAGTTAATTCTGCACCAGGGCATGAGATTCTTCTCCCCACCCTGGCTGCTGCCCACATTACTTGTGCAGTCAGCACGAGTTCAGGTGGTGCTCTCTTACGGATTTCCAAACGTTTCATTTATTTTTTTTTATTCTGCATGTATATTGTGGAGCAAAATTCTAACACCCTTCTTTTAAATTCCGTTGCTGCTTTTTATCTGCCCGTGTTTCCTACCTGCCTAAGAGGGTGCAGGAAATTCTGAAGAGAGGTGTGTTAAGCCCCTTAACGTGAGTGCACCATAACCTTCTCAATACAAGCTGATGTAGCAGACTTTCATACATTCTATGCCACAGGAAGTGGGCAACCTTAACGCATCCATGTCCTCTTTGTATCCCCTGACCCCTTTTAATCTAGTACACGAAATACCTTGAGAACCACACTGTGGCTGGGGCCAGGAGCGTCTTCCAACGAGCTTGTGGCTACCACCTCCCCAGGAAGCCCAACATCCACCTCCTGTGGGCTGCATTTGAAGAGAAGCAAGGTCAGAGGAAACTTACCCTAGCTGCACCCCTCTGCTGATTTGCTGGCCTGAGAAGCCCTTGGTTAGCTGGAAGTTGACTTAACTAAGCAGTTCAATAGCGGGGGAGGTGATAGAGTTTCTCATTGACATTTCACTAAGCCACCCAACCCTGTTTTTGTGTGTTCACAACCAGCCTGCTCAGTAACTCTTATTGAAAGATTGAGGCCAAATCTTAAGGGGCAGACATGACTGGTTCAGTTCTGAACTCTAAATTAGCTCTTCATGTGCTAGTCTCTCCCAGAGTGCTTAGCGAGCAATAGAATCTGGGAATGCTGGGATAAGATTTTCAAAATCAGTTAGTGAGTTTTGAGTGCCCAGCGTGACACCTGATGTTTTCTTAGAGGTAGAGTGCTTAGCAATTTGAAAATCCAGGCTCCTTTAAGATGTCTCAAGTTGAGCAAAATCACTAGTCATTTCTGTAAATCTTGGCTCTGGCTCACTTTTCCATAAACTCACATGTAAGTTGGGATAGTCTACCTGGGTGTGTGTCTTCAAACCCCCAGCAGAGAAGAGCCAGAAAAATGATTTGAGAGTTGGAAAAAATTATTTACAGAGACTTAAGGAGCTCAGTCTCTTTAGCTTATCAAAAAGCTCAATAAGTCATTTAATTATGGTGTATATAAGTACCTTCATGGGTGGGGGGAGAGAAATACTGGATACTTAAAGGGCTCTTTAGCATAGTGGAGAAAGGCAGAACAAGACCCAGTGGCTGGAAGTTAAAGCCAGAACAATTCCAATTAGAAATAAGGCATGTTTTTGACAGTATGATTAACGATCAGAACAAACTCCCTAGGGAAGTGGTGGATTCTCCATCTCTTCAGGTCTTCAAATGAAGACTGGATGTCTTCCTGGGAGATGCTTCAGTCAATTATAAGTCTGTGCGCTCCACACAGGGGGAACTGGTTGATTCTCCAGCCTATATTATACAGGAGGTCAGACTAGATGGTCTAATGGTCTCTTTTGGCCTTAATCTGTGAACTGCTGCCTAGTAAGGGACATACAGAAACCTAGGAGCTTCTTGGCCAGAAACCCTTTGCTTTAGCTGTGTCTATGTGTTTAAAATGTGTTCTTGTCAGATTTATATTGATTTCAATTGCAAATATTGGCCTGTACCATGTTTAAATTGCAAAGCCAAGACCATAATGTGTATCCGTGATGGTGCGCTATCCCCTTCAGTCTTTACAGGCTTAAAGCGGAGGTTAGATGATTTGGAAAATGCCGCTAAACCCTTTAAGCCCCCTAGTGTGGTAAGTTTTTTGCCTTTGAAATGAGTGAGACTCTCGTACAACAGATTTAAAGCAAAATAAATATAGCCTCTAAATTCACTGAGCACCACATGTGCTTGCCATGCTGCCTGCCTTCACTGCCACTGTCACTTCTTTCTCTCTCCCCTCCCGCATCTGTGCAGGAGACCTGGAGGAGGCACGTCGCATCTTGAAGTCTTATGAGGAGTCCATCCCTGGGCTGGCTATGGTTCGTCTGCGTAGGGTGAGCCTGGAGCGGCGACATGGCAACCTGGAGGCAGCTGAGGCTCTGCTGCAGGAAGCCATACGAGACAATGAGGGGATGCCCCTGGCCTCATTCTATGCCATCAAGCTGGCCCGACAGGTGTTGAAAGTGCAGAAAAATCTAATAAAGGCTCGGAAGGTTCTCATGGAAGCACTAGAGAAAGACCCGGTGAGATTTTGGGATGGGGAGGGTGACATTCCCAAGAAGACAATGCATTAGGGTTTCTTGGTGAGATAGTGTCTCTGTCCAGGAGGGAACAGATGCTGTGGAAGACTGTTCTGCATAATTGCATATTTTTATTAGTGTATTGATTGCATCTAGGCTCCAGCTAAGATTGAGGGGGTGCTAGGCACTGCACACAGACCTTGATCAAGATTGGAGGGTCATCTTTCTGTGGTGCTGGGCACTGCACAGGCACCTACTGAGAGAGAATCCCTGCCCCAGAGAGCTCACAGGCTAAGTAGTCAAGCTTAGTGAGGGGTGACACATTGTCTAGAGTGACTCATGATTGTGAGTGCCAACCTCAAGGCAGACACCCCACACTAGTGGTGTTTTCTATAATTAAATTTCACCAACCCAGTAACAAATGTGAACTCCTGGATCACTATAACGGTCTTACCATGGAGTCACAGATAGTCCCCTTAGACTCTACAGTCTATCTTGCCACCCACACAAACTGGACTTAGTGCTAAATGGTCACTTACCCCAAAAATCACACTACATTCAGGTTGCTTCCGGTCCCAAGAGACCAGTCACTTAACCCCAGATCGATTGGTACCCTAGATCTTACACCAAAGACAATGCCTATAGCCAGTCCTTTAATAAACTATCTAAAGGTTTATTAACTAGGCAAAAGAAATAAGAGTTATTTACAGGTTAAAGCAAGCAAATATACACACAAATGAGTTACCATGTAAATCCTAAGAGTGACAGAATTAGTCATCTGTCAATTCAAAGTGTCTTTGAGGGCAGACCCAGGAGGCAGACACTGGAGATCTCTGGCTTCAGTTTAGAGTCTCTGGCCCTGTCAGAGTTCAAACAGCCAAAGAGATGGAAAATTTTCCTGTGACGGTTTTCTTTCCTTCATTCAGCTTCCAAGTCCATAGGACAAGTTTCCTTGTATGTAGCATTTTCCAGGTGCAATAGGGCCATTAACCAGTCCATTGTATTGTGATATTCCTTGATGGCCTATCTGGGTGGGTGGGACAATTCCCTTGCTCTGAAATTGTAAACTCAGGCATGGGAATTGTCCCACCCACCCATCCAGAAGGGCTATCAAAATCAAATGGGCCATCAAGGAAGGGGGTGTTGCGGGGCAGCGATCAGCATCCAGGTGATCATTTTCAAAATTATAAAGTAAAACCTACATATTTTCTTACAGCATGGAAAACAGACATTGCAAGTGAGATTAATGAATGCAGCAATTTACAAGCATTTCATGGAGTCTAAACACTAAATACATTCTTATAAGACTAATACCTATTTTGAGCAAAACAAACATACAGGTGAACTGGTCTGGTCTCCAGCTATGAGTTTGTTGATTCTTAGCTTATGCCTGCAGCCTGGGCAGGAGCTGGCATCTGTGGCCTGCCAGTGTCACAAGGGAACTGAGGCACTGAGAAAGGAAAGGATGTGCCTGTGGTGGCAGAGCAGGGACTAGAACCCAGGTATCCTTATTCCCAGTGTTCCAGTCACTAAACTACACTTCTGCCTGACTCTTGGAGTGGCCCAGTCAAACAACTTCTAATATGAGAGCAGTCAGGTCGAGGGTTTATGGGAGTGTGGGGTGTGGTAAGCAAGGATCAAAGGGCAACAACCAACCATTAGCCATTTTGGCTTCTGTTAGTGACAGGGTCCTGGCTGAATTCCAGGTTAGACCAGTCCATTCTGCCTCACTAAATCTACTTTCCTCCTCCCCACACACACACTCTGATACTTGCATCTGAGTGTGGGATTCTTTTGCTGCTTGTACTAAATCGTGGTGTGGTATTTTTGTGTGGGTCAACAGCTGTTGCGCTCCAGTACCATAGATAAACGATGAAGCACTTCAGGATGAAAGGAGATGGGGAATTTTCTGAGTGCAGAAGAGACCTCTCCATAATTCCTGGAGCTGAGGGTCATGTATCCTTAGTTCTCAGAATGAAGACTGAAGCAGGAAGATTTCAACAAGACTTCCCCGGTGCCTTCTGAACATACCTTTTCCACTTGGACCAGGCACCACATCTCTGATCTCTCCCTCTTCCCTGTGTCACACAGGAAAATGCGAAGCTCTACGCCAACCTCCTGGAGATAGAGTTCAGCGCCGATGTCAGGCAGAATGAAGGCAACACCATGAACTGCTTTGAGAGAGCCCTGAGCAGTGGCCTCCCTGAGGAGACGAAGATTGTCTTCTCACAGCGCAGAGTGGAGTTCCTTGAGGACTTTGGGTCCAGCATACACAGGTAAGAGAACACCCTGTCTGCGTGGGGCTGTTTCTGAGACCCTCACCCCTTGAGTACAAAAAGTCAGATAATACAGTAACTCCTTGCTTAACGTTGTAGTTATTTTCTTGAAAAATGCGACTTTAAGCGAAACGATGTTAAGCAAATCCAATTTCCCCATAAGAATTAATGTAAATAGGGGGATTAGGTTCCAGGGAAATCTTTTTTGCCAGACAAAAGACACATACATATACAGTACAAGTTTTAAACAATTTAATACTGTACTCATCAATGCTGACTTTGAAGCTTGGTTGAGGTGGTGAAGTCAGAGAGTGAAAGAGGGTAGATCGTCTGGCTGCTCCTCTTGCTGTTCTTTCCAAAGTACCAGGGGGTGTTCAACCCCAGGCCCTGCTCCCACTCCACCCTTGCCCCACTCTTCCTGCCCCTGCACACACACACCCCCCCCCCCGCGCCCCTCGTTTCTCCCTCCCCCCCCCCCCCCCCCCCCAGCCTCCTGAACGTCGCAAAACAGCTGATTGCTGCGGGGGGAGGGGGGGAGTTGCTGATCCGCGGGGCTCCCAGAGGGCGTGGGGGCGTGGAGGGGAGTTGATTGGGGGGCTGCCGGCCCACCCTGCTTCCAAGCCCCCACGGCCAAACAAGCAGACATTACGCAACTTTAAATGAGTATGTTCTCTAATAGAGCAGTGATGTAACAGCATTAACTGGGATGATGTTAAGTGAGGAGTTACTGTACCTAACTCTTGTACGGTGCTTTTAATCAGTAGAGCCCAAAGCTGGCAGGTATAATTATCCCCATTTTACATATGGGGAAACTGAGGCATAGATCGTGGAAGTGACTTGCCCAAGGTCACCCAAAAGGCCAGTGGTAGAGTTGGTAATAGAACCAAGGTCTCCTGCATCCCAGTCCAGAGTACTATCCACTAGGCCCCCTGTCCCAGTGTCCACAGAGGGGAGTGTTCTTGGGGTTCTCCTTCTCTGGTGAAAGGTACCTGATTGATGGCTCTAGAGAATTAAGCCCTCTATTCTTACGCCCAGAATCCTCTAGCCTGGAACTGACTTTGGGTTAATTGCATCCACAAACATCAGATCAGTCACAGTGTGGCTAACGCCAGCCCCTTGCCCTTGAATTACCACTAGGGATCGTAGTTGAGACTTGATGGCCTAATCTTCCATCTTTCAAATCTGCCAACAAGGGAGACAATCATTCTTTCATAGGTTATAAAGCCAGAAGGGACCACCAGTAAATACCCATTTTGTTGGAGGTAAAGACTTGGCTCAAGTGGTTGGAGTTTAGCATGCCACTTCTATTCCCACCTCTGCTAGGGAGCACCGGGGGCCAAACGAAGCTTGGGGCAAAACAAAGCACGTTCAAAGTTAGAGGGACAAAGCTTTCTCTTCTCACCAGTGCAAACTTTGGTAAAATCACTGAAACACACACAGCAAGTTCTCCTGTTCTTAACCATCTGTCCCCTTCTGTCTTCCCAGCTTGCTGACAGCGTATGATGAACACCAAAAGTTCCTCAAACACCAGATGACCAGGAAAAGAGCCCCTGAAAATGGGTAAGGCACAGATGCTACCAGATTTTAAACAGTCTCTCATACATTGGGAAGTGTCATGAATAGAGAGGAGGGTCAGAATATTATATAGGAAGAACTAGATCGGGGTGGCCAAACTTACTGACCCGCCGAGCCAAATATGACAATCTTCAGAAGTTCGAGAGCCAGGGAATGCCTCTTGGGGCTTCAGCCCAGCTCTTGTTGAAGCGCCAAGCCCCGGCAAGCGTGCCCCACGGCGCTGAAGCCCCAAGAACCCCTCCCCGCTGGGCAGAAACCAGAGACGATGCTCCTCCCTGCAGCTCCCATCTGTTTGCTACTGCCTCTCCACGTGGAGCTAACACCTGAGACCTGCGGGGAGGGGTTGCTGAGGGCAAGGGGGGGCATGCCTTGGGTGTGTGACTCAAGCTGTTGCGGGAGGGGAGGAAGAACCTTTAAATTGTGCCCCCAAATCTCTGCAGGCACCAGTTATCTTTGGCAGAAGCCTCTAGCCCCACCGCCCCGACGCAGGGCAGAAGCCCCGAGCTCTCCCCCCAGCCTGGTAGGTGGAGAATAGGGGGGAAAGTAGGGGGCTCAGTGAGCCACATTTTAACTATAAAAGAGCCACGTGTGGCTTGCGAGGTACAGTTTGTCTATTTCAGGGATGGCCAATCTTGAGGACTGGAGTAATAGAAATGGGATGAAATTTAATAGTACAAAGTACAAGGTTGTGAATTTAGAAACTAATATTTTCTGCTATAAGCTGGGTGCTCATCAATTGGTAATGAGGAGGAAAAGATGTCAGTGTATTAGTCAATCACAGAATTACTGAGAGCAATCAACGTGATGCAGCCATGTAAAGGGCAAATGCAATACCATCAGGTGAGAGATTTACAGTAGAGATAGGGAAGTAATAATGTCATTGGACAAGACACTTATAAGACCTCATCTGGAATACTGTGTACAAGCCTGATCACCTGTGTTCAAGAAAGATGAATCCAAAGTGGAATGTATGCAGAGAAGGGCTCCTAGGATGATGGGAATGAGAACCAGTCTTATGAGCAGAGACTGAAAGAACTGGGCTTGTCTTACGTGGCAAAACAAAGGCTGAGAAGGGATCTGATGGCTCTCTAGCAATACACTGGGAGATAGACCTCAGGGAGGAAGAAGAGCTGTCGAGGCTAAAGGACAATGATGGCACAAGAACAAATGGAGATAAACTGGCCAAGAATAAATTTAGGCTGGAAATTAGAAAGGTACTAACAATCAGAGGATTGATATTCCGGAACAGTCTGCCAGTAGAGGCAGTGGGGACAAACAACCAAACTAGTTTGAAGATGGACCTTGATAAGTTTATAAACAGGATTGTAACATGAGGTTGCCTGTGATCCAATCCATGCTATTTGATACAGGAGGCTCCTTCCAGTCCTGATTGCTTTATGGTGCACCAGAGCTGTCAGTAACTGATCTTGAATGCCACCCTGCTCAGTTAAGACTCCTGCTTGCCAATTGTTTATACGCAGACTAAAAAGCAGCATTTTTGATGATTGACTTCCTTAATGAAGTAATGCTCATCCCAGAGCCCAGACAAGGATGTGCTGTGTACCATACTAGGTTTCCTCTCTCTGATTCCAGACTCCTCTAGGTCCTGTGCTATGAACTGAGTTACTGATTGCATTTTAATTTTTTCCCCAGCTGCACTGACGAACCAGAAGACAAAAAGCTGAGAGCTGAGGACTCTCCTGGGATGGTCAACCCTGCGGTCACTACTGCAGGCATCCCACCACTGATGGGTGGAGATATGAGTACCAATCCAGCAGCCGCTTATAACTACAGCACCTGGTATCAGGTCAGCAGTGTGGCACTAATGCGGTTTTCTGAGCCCCGTATGCTAATGCATCTGGCAGGATTGAAATAAATGTGTGTGACATGTTTCCATTCCCTGTTCTAGCAGAACAGCAGCTCTACTATAGTTCAGGTTGCGAGTTGCTTAACGGTTAAGATGATTGCTATAAAATCTGCATGGTGATTCAGATTGTCTTGAACTTGCTGTGTCTCACAGGGATGTGGGGATAGGGTTAGTGGGTCAAATTTGGATGTTAAACAGTGGAGAAGTAGGCTGTGTTGCAGAGGTGCTGAGAGATTATTTAAAAAAAAAAAAAAAGAGGGAATTTAAATGCCTAAAAATGTCAAGATTGCCTTTGTGGTGTCTTGTGCCCTTCCAGAATGTGGAGAATGGCTAAGTTTAAACCACAGAACACCAGGAAATGAAGAGTTAAGGTACATCCCCTGTCCTTCCCCACAAAGCAGCCTTAACTCTTTCCTCTTTGAGCAATGCTCTACCATGCCAATAACACCCATACTAGCACTCTCCCTTCACAGATGCTACAGAGCACATGAGCACTGTAGGACCCTGTCTGATAGCTCCTTTTTGCTAAGGCAATCCTTGCATT
The DNA here is from genome assembly GCF_002925995.2 of Terrapene triunguis. NCBI lineage: Eukaryota > Metazoa > Chordata > Testudines > Emydidae > Terrapene > Terrapene triunguis. Next base: position 30,440,394 of record NW_020664440.1, read on the forward strand.
TGGTCAGGTGTGCTGAACAAGAGGTACTTACACTCAAACACAACCTACTTCACACAAACCACTTCAGACTTGCTAAATGTTACCTCCCCTTCACTCTTGCCATGAGGATTCCTTCTGAGACATTGCCTTCATTTATCCCTCACAAAGCCTTAGAGACCACAGACTACCAACAAAATCCCTATGGCAAGAAGACACCCTTGTGTACCTCTGTTGACACAACCTGCAGAACTCAGCACTGAAAAGAGGCATACTTAATCCCTCAAGGTACTGTGCACCTCTCATATCACAGTAACAGATCTGCAAAGATGCTCCAACCAATCCCTTCACCATTCATTTAGCTACATCTAACACTGAATGCAGGTGGTGTGCGTACAGATAAATGCTGGAATTTGGATCTCTGGAAAACACAATGGCACTTTCTCTTAGAACTTCCTTGTATCTCCTTATTGTAAATTCATAGTTTTTAAGATAAGCAATGAAAATTGGATCTTCTAGTCTGACCACCTGTACAACACAAGCCAGAGAATTTCACCCAGTTACCTCTATATTGAGTCCAATAACTTGTGATTGACTAAAGCATCCAGTCTGGATTCGAAGACCTGAAGAGATGGAAAATCCACCATATCTCTTTGTAATTTTATTCTTCACCACCGCCCTAACTGATCCATTCCTAGGAGCTATTGCCAGCTGCGGGGTAGTGGGCAGAGTTAAGTTTGCATTGAAGAGGTAGTATGTGCCTTAGTCCTGTATTTTCTGGTTTTAAAAGGTTTTTGGTTAGTCACTTTGCACATTCTGGAAGAGCACGAGGCAGGGCTGGGCAACCCTGAACTGTGTGTTAACGAAGTTCTGGGGTCTTTAATAAAGGAGAGTGTGGTCTGGTGATCGGATCAAAGGGCTGGGGTTCAGGATTCCTGGATTCTATTCCTAGCTTGGAGAGTTTTCTGGTGGTTAGAGGGACTGAGAGTTAGCCCTCTTGTGTTCTAGTCCCAGTTCTGGAAGGGGAATGAGCTTTTGTGGCTAGAACAGGAAGTCAGGGCTCTCAGGTTTTATTCCCACCTCTACCACTGATTCAGTGACCTTGGGCAAGTTACTTGCCCTGTTCTTCTCTTCTCTTCTCTCTCCCCCTCCCCCCCATTTTATTTGCCTATGGGATTTGCTCCACAACTACACATTCTTGGCCTTCATAAGATGTAAACCTCCCTTCTCCAGCCCCAATAACTGATTCGTGCTATTGCAGGATATGGGACTAAATGAATCATTGGTCTGATCCAGCATGGCAGACTCTTCACTTTCCTATCCTCATCCAGTGTTACTACTGTGAGCTGTTTAAGAGTGGTCATATTGAACTCCAGAGGTGGATGAAGTGCTTCCTTTATGTATAGTGTTTGGATCCTTTGGGTTAAGGGTGCTATAGAAATTTAATTCTTTATGGTGGCCTCACTGTCAAAGGAATTTCCTTAATGCTGGGGGAGAAGTTAGTCTCATGCTTCGCCCCACTCTGACAATAACTATGTTCTCTCTTTTGTTTCAAATGTAGAACTACGGCGTCTACGGGTATCAAAATCCATGGAACTACAGCCAATATTACTCTCAGAGCTGAAAGTGACAGTGTGAGATGCATGACCAGTTCAAAAGTTCAAGGAGTAGCCACTTTACACTTGCTTCCAAGAAAACAAGAAGTGAAAGGAAAGTGGCTGTTGACTCTCTTTGTAAGAGAGGGAAACTGAACTGCCTTGTTAAAAAGCCCCATTTCTCCTCTCATTGCAGTGAGCTGCCCTAACTCCTTCCTTAGCCCACATTATGAACCAGGTTAGATCATGTCTAGCCTTCACCTCCAATGGCAGCCACAGAGTGGGCACTGCCTCTTTGCACTGAACTGATCTCTTTTAGATGGAAATGTCTAAGAATCCCTTCCTGTATACAGTGAACTCACACTGGCCTCACTGCAGACACAATGGGGATCCAAAAGCTGAACTCATTTGGCAGCAGCAACAAGGAACAATCCCTTATTGGAGCTCATAGAGCAGAACTTTTTTTTTTTAATTAATTTTATTGCAACAGTCACCCAAGGAAGGGTCATTTTGTAAACTTTTCCTGTACATTTCATGTGGTATAAATAAATGTGCAATTAATCAGACATTGTTCTTCAGCGCAGCAGAGGATGGAGTTTTGTTAACTTTCACATGGATGTTATAGTACAGCTCCCTCTCTTGGCAAAAAGCATTCTGCTAATAGGACATTACGTGGACACTTGCTGCTGTTGCATAAAAAATAAGACTGGTTCATCTGGGTCTAGGATAGCTCTGAGCAAGAAAACACATCTTCCTCAGAAGGGGACAGATAGCATCCATCAGCACAAAGAAAATGGGATAGTTGGTTTATTTAAAAGCCCTTATTCAACAACCACTCTTTCAGTTCATTGTCAAAATAGCCCTTGATACGGATGCTGCTGGTGATTTCGTTGACTTGAATAGGTGGTGGTTTCCCAGCGAGCTGAGTGAGGAACTCCTTAACTTCCTCTTCCAGGGCCTGAGGTTAAAGAAACAGAACAAGAATAAAGTCTCAATATAACTATCAAATAATGACAGTCCAAAAGTTTATAGGCATCAAACACTAGGCCAGGCTTTCAGCAGTTAAGAGCTAGTTTGACTGTCTTGGTTTAAAGCGGGGCATGTGTAAGGCATAACACTAAACCATTCAGAGATGTTATGTTGTTAATTATGTCTTGTAGGAGCTGCCAGAATAGCAGTGTCAGTGGTCCAGCTAGTCTGGTATTTTGTTTCCTGGGGTGGTAGATGAGTCTAATAAATAGAACTCTCCATTTTCTGCATCCATGCAAGGAGGAAAGTGATCTCTCCTCAAGAAAGAAAGCTTTGCTCCTTATTCTGGACTAGTATAGCATCCCTATTAGCTTTTTCCTAACTAATATCACTGTAGTGGCTGTTACTCTGGGGAATATGTAACTGTCTTACAAAGCTGTATTTAGGGCCCTACCAAATTCTTGGCCATGAAAAACGTATGTCAAACCATGAAATGTGGTCTTTTGTGTGCTTTTACCCTATACTATACAGATTTCATGGGGGGAGACTAGTGTTTCTCAAATTGGGGGTCCTGACCCAAAAGGCAGTTGCAGGGAGATCACAAGGTTATTTTAGGGGGCTACGGTATTGTCACCCTTACTTCTGTGCTCATACTATACCATGTTATCCTTACTTTTGCACTGCTGGTGGCAGCGGCTCTGCCTTCAGAGCTTGGCTCCTGGCCGGCAGCTGCCATTCTCCAGCTGCTCAGCTCTGTAGGCCATGCTGCTGTAAGAGTAGCAGTACCGCAACCAACCACCCCCCCACCTCCCAATAACTTTCCCAATAGCATGCATGATCTGCAAATTCCTTATAGAGAATGAATGCTCATTAATTCCACTGTAATGCCATATGATTAGGATCCACATGAAATAGATGTATTCAATCCCCAAATGTAGGCTCAAGCCGTACAGTGCTCTCAATCTGCACACACAAATTGAGGGTAGTGTAGAACCTCTTACAAATGCACAAAAAGTACCAGGGTTTGCATTCCTTACGGCCAAATTCTTCCCCAGGTATGTGACACACTTATCTGGGGCATGGTCATGAAGTTAGGTAAATGAATAATCTAAAGAGTGGCATGACATGGGGTAACTGGGAGAAAAACTGAGCAGCAGGCAGTCTAAAACTGCTCCAATGAGCAAATTCCTTATTTTCTGTCCGCCAAATGCACAGGCACATTTTGGGCCATTCCTGGACCTTGAATTGTGTGTAGTGTGGAACAAGAGAAGAATAGGATGACCCTTACCCTGCCTTGTCTTAGTCTGCTTCCTGCCCTGATCCTACTGGTCCCCAATCCTTTCCGTCCCCTGTCCTTACAACTACATATAATTAAGAGAAAACATCAACTCTTTTGCAAGCCTTTCATCCTGCCCCCCAATCCCTCCTCTAACTCCATTTAAACCCCAGGTAGTTCATATCCTTTAGAATTATATCTTGTGGTGTGATAGATCCAACACCAAAGTAACCCCTCTCCCAAGAACAATTTCTTCAGTGATGTTCTGCTCCCTACTAACCCTGATTGAGAACCCCATGAAACAGATGCATTCAATCCCAAAATGTGGGGTTGCTCTATTATAGGACCTTTATTTCCCAGAATATCTTTCTGGGTTTGGCCCTTTAAGTTCAGCAGAGCCAAACAGCTGCAGCCCTCAAACAGTCATTTGCAGGTGGTATGTTCTAGTTCCATCCCTCTTTTTCACCTACCAAGTACCTGTTGGGTTTCAGGCATTTGGAGCTCTTGGATGAACATGGGCAGTTCACATTCACTGCAGTGGGAGCTACATAACCATCCACGGACATATCTGGGCCTTTACATGATACTGTACATAGCTTAGAGAAAGATACACTATTCAATTGGGTGTGTTTATCAGTGCCTAATACAGAATATGACTCTTTCACAAACATATTTAAATATACAATTGGTAGACATTTAAAAAACATTGAGAAAGGCAGCTGTTCAAAGCCTAGGCAAATATGGTTCTGCAGCTACAATACCCATCTGGCAGAATCACTGGAATAGTCAGATGACATCTACAGTAGTAGAAAAGCAGTTGAACCAAAGTCTCAGATTTGAACATCCCTAAACACTGGCCACATTCAGATTTGGATCTGAACTATGCAGCTAGAGCCCAATTTTGAAATCTGCATTCAAGACTGTTCCAAAAGGCTTAATGCAGTACACGTTCGGAGAGAACAAAAATCTATTTGAAAGAAAATAAATCACATTAGTTAGCACATCTGCCTATAAGAAATCATTATGACTGCATGTGATAACAAAATGCACCTTCACACTCCTTTTTGGGTCAGGACTCCTACAATTACAACACCATGGAATTTTAAATTTAAATAGCTGAAATGAAATTTACCATTTTTAAAATTCTATGACTGTGAATTTGACCAAAATGGGCTGTGAATTGGTAGGACCCTAGCTATATGTCTCCGATTGGCTGTGAAACTGACTTCTGCAGGATACATTCAATACACATTCTCCTACTATTAAATTTGCATTCCCTTTTGGGGTAAGGAGAATCACTGAATATGCATTGTTTAAGAAGCTGTATCATCATTGGTAGGCTGTTAGGAATGAGTTGGAATGGTGCATACCCAGATATCTCCTTCGATTTTCCTGATAACAGTCATCCTCCTATTGCCACTGGTGATGTCCTTATAGACTGGAACGTTGTGCATGCGGGACCGTCTCACAAAGTACGGAAGGGCAGGTGGAGTATCTAATTAAAAAAACTGATTTCAACGCTAGGTCAGACCACTGTCTGCTCTGCATGCTCCACTAGTGAGCTCAGATCAGAAAAGTGACCCTGGTGAATCTCAAGTCATCTCAGTTTGCAACTCTACTCTCCGTACCACAGACTCCCAGTACCATCTAAAAATCCAATCAGAATTTAGCTGACTTAAGCATGAAGGCAGAACAGATGCCTGCTCACATGCCGTAGCTTGGCTAAAAATCTGACTGGAATAAATTTTAGTCACTTTTCTGATGCCAACTGCTTAACAAGGCTTGTATTTCTCAAGCTTTAGAAACAGAGGGGTAAGCCTATTCCAGGCAAAGAGGCAGCATACTCTGCTGGAAGGACTACTAGAAGCCTTGATCACTTTGTATCTTACTCTTAAAACCACAAATCCTTGAAATAAAACATGCAAACAGTGACTGTAGCTTAAAATAAGTTACAGGAAGCGAGGCCAGAGTTAGGGGCCAGTTTGTGTTGTTAGGGCTGGTCCACACTACCCGCCTAATTCGGCGGGTAGAGATCGATCTTCTAGGATCAATTTATCGCGTCTCATCTGGACGCGATAGATCGATCCCAGAAGCGCTCCCCCGTCGACTGCAGAACTCCTGCTCGCCGAGAGGAGGAAGCGCTGTCGACGGGGGAGCCTGCCTGCGCCGCGTGGACCCGAAGTAAGTACTTTTAGTTCGATATAGGAAACGTCGACTTCAGCTACGCTATTCTCGTAGCTGAAGTTGCGTTTCCTATATCGATCCCCCGCCCCAGTGTGGACCAGCCCTTAGAAGTCAAAGAGTACTGCAGGTTGGGTGCCTTCTGATCTGAGAAAACGTATCTTTTTGCTCTAGGCTCATATACCCTTTAGGGTTATGCAGCACTATGGGGGGAAACTTTCAAAGAGACAAATGGCACCCAACTCTTTTACTGTATGAAAACTTCCTCAGACTAAAATAAATAATCTGAGTCATAGGAATATATAGCACTGTGACCAAAACCCACCACTTTAAAATCACATGGAAAAACATTTTAAGGAGCATATGGGACTTGCTAACATTCAATGCACTTACTGCAGCATAACCCATAATCTGGTGGAAAAAATGTAGGTGACACTAATTCCCCTTCACTTAAGAGCATTGGATGTTCTAAAATACTGTGGAACAGCGGTCACCACGATCCTAGAGGATCTCCCAGTTGATCGTGATCTCTGGCAGTGCAGCGGGACTGCCACTAAAGCTTGCTCCCTGCCTGCCCTGGCCCCACAAGGCTCCTGGAAATGGCCAGTGTAGGCCCCAGCGGGGAGCAGGGATCTCCCTCTGCACACTGCTCCTGCCTGCAGCTCCCATTGGCTGGGAACAGGGAGCTGTGGCCAATAGTAGATGCAGGGGAAGTGCTTGCAGAGAGGGGCAGCATGCAGGGACACCCTAAACCCCCTCCTACACCCCAGCCCTGACCCCCCCCGTACCAAAACTCCCTCCCAGAGCTTCCATCCCTCACCCCCTACTGCACCCCAATCCTCTACCCCAGGCTTAGCCCAGAACCCCTTCCCACACTGAAACCCCCCAACCCAGAGCCCACACCCTCTCCCGAACCTCAACCCAGGGCCATCCCTAGCTATTCTGGGGCATACACAGCCCCTCCCAAGGGGGGGGTCCCCAGGCCTCCATGGGTGGGGCTGGCTTAGGGGGCAGGAGGGAACCACCCCCCAGCACTCACTGGCAGCACAGCTAGGTTGCTGCACTTCCAGCTGCTGGTGAGTGCAGGCCCAGCCCTGCTGCAGTCCTCAGGAGAGTGGGGGCAGGGCTGGGGCTTTGGGGAAAGTGTGGAGTGGGAGCAGGGCTGGGGCAGAGCAGGGGTGGAAAGAGGCAGGGCTGGAGCAGCACACAGCTGCACAGGGCACCAGGAAATGTGGTGCCCCACACAGCTGCATACTTTGCATATGGGTATGGACAGCCCTACCCCAGGCCAGTGAAAATGAGTGAGGTTGGAGAAGAGCAAGCGGGAGGGGGGGGGGGGCACATCGTAATTGGAGTGAGTGGGGCAGGTCTGGGGGAGGGGGTGTGTGTGATTCTGGGTTGCCCTTAAATTCAAAAAGTGATCTTGAGCATAAAAAGGTTGGAGACCACTCCTCTAGCTCAGGCCAAAGCTGGTCTTCCTCACAACAGCACCAGCTTGGGCTTTTATCTCATTGGTCAGAGGAGCTAGTCAATGCAGAACTGGGATACAGGCACAGCATGCTAAATCAGCACTTTACAACAAAAACAAGGAGGAGTCCAGTGGCACCTTAAAGACTAACAGATTTATTTGGGCATAAGCTTTCGTGGGGAAAAATAAACTCACTTCTTCAGATGCATAGAGTGAAAATTACAGATAATATATATTTATGCCTGTATCTGTAATTTTCACTCCATGCATCTGAAGAAGTGGGTTTTTCCCCCCCCACAAAAGCTTATGCCCAAATAAATCTGTTCGTCTTTAAGGTGCCACTGGACTCCTCCTTGTTTCTGTGGATACAGACTAACACAGCTACCCCTCTGAAACTTGGCACTCAACAACAGTTGCTACAAGTAGGCTTGGCAGAACTTGATTTTTGTTTTGTTTTGATGGATAATGTTTTAAGCAGCTTTTTCAATTTAAGTTTCCAGTTGTGAAAAATCATGGATTTTAAGCATTTTGTTGATTTAAATGTTCACAATTGTGGGAAATTAGACATGTTGAAATTCAAAGTTAAAGCTTTATAACCATTAAAATACAAACTCAGTATCACATATCAAAATATACAAAGTAAATATCCTTAAACCAAATTAAGTTCTCAAGCAGTATTTTTATGTTGACTATCTGTAAATGTCAGTTACCAATAGAAATATTTCAGTGGTTTGGGTGCATGCGGTGAAATTGACCTTTACTGATACATGGAATCCTTCCAAACCCAGCTCCAGGCTAGGGGCCCTATACTGTTACCTGAGGGGGCTCTCCAGCCCGACGGGGTGGGGTACTCGGCGTGTTTGGGGGGAGCAGGAATTCTGGTGGGTGGAATGAGTCTCTCCACAAATTTATATTCTTCAGTGGATTCCACGATCCCGGGATAATGGGGGTGGTAGGTCTCAGGTTTGTCCCGGGACTGGCTCTGAAATGCAAGGGGGGAGGGTAAATAACCCCTTCAGGTGCTGTTCTTGTGCTATCCCGCCTGCGGGAGCCGAGCGCTGCCTGTCCCGCCCCACGGTGGGCGCCGTTTCAGTGGGGCAGGAGAGCCACCCCCTAGCTGCGGGCGGGCGGTAAGGACGAACCGGCTACCTGAGCCCCCGTTACCGGTACCTGCCGGGCAGTCGCCTGCAGCAGCCGCCGGGCCCCCGCGCCCCACACGCTACCCGGCCGCCTCCTCAGCCCCGCTAAGGCTATGGCCGCCGCCATCTTGCTGCTGGGACCGAGGAGAGGGGTTGTGACGCCTCCGCGGGCGACAGCCGACCGTGTATGACGTGACGCTTTACGCACCGCGCGCGTCTCCCTGTACGTATATCAGCGTGCGCGCTCCCGCTTAACTCCTTTCTCTTTCCGGCTCCATCTTGTATGGTGGTGGCGTCTCGTGGTGAGTGAGGCCCCGAGGTCCTGCCCGCCGGAGAGCGCGGCCTGAGAGGGGCTCTGGGGGGTTGGATCAGGCGGTGGGTGACGCCGGTGGGAGGGTGGTTTGGGGGCTGTGGGTGGGAGTGGGGATTCCGAATGGGGCGGGACACGAAGCAGCCCTCGCCTCACCCGTCCCCCGGGGGCTCGTGGTGCGGGGGCACCCCCGGGCGGCATGGGGTGCCTGGCAGTTGTGGTGCTGGGTGGCGATGGGTCTAGGGTGGCGGGTAGGAAACCCCTTGGGTGAGTGAAGGCGGGAGGTTCCCCCGCCTCTTGCTCCACCACTCCAGTGGGCCAGACGCCTCGCTGGCCTGATCTGGAACAGGAGCCCAACGTGGGCAAGGAAGGGGCAGATGGGGCTCACAGGCAAACTGTGAGAAGGCTTGGGGCTGACTCATGTCATGGATTGTGACGCGTGAGTAGATCCCTGGATGGTGCCGGGTCCCTTGTGTCTCTCCCAAGGTACCTGGTCATTGGGAAGTGGCTCCCCATTCTGCATCTTCTGGTAAAGTTGGCTAGCTCAGCTAGGCACTTTTAAGCCTCATTCCCTAGTGAACCACTCCTGGCTTCTATCTCCAGATCTGGGAGGAAAGTGGAGTCAGTGGGTTTTAGAGCAGGGGAGGACTGGGAGTCAGAACTCCTGGGTTCTGTTTGTGGCATACTAAGGATGCTGCTACTCAAGTGTATCCAAACTTCCACATGTTACACAACCCTTCAGACTAATCCAGGCCCAGCAGGTGGCATTGACTTTTTACCAGTACTGTCTGTTTCTGGGGTTGCAGCAAAGTCTATCTGGGGAGGAACATCAGTAAAGTTTCCTTGTTTATGCCCTAGCAGATCTGCTACCTGAAACCTCTGCCATTGTTGGGAAGGTGCAGAGACTGACTTTGGCTAGATTGTGCTTGATCAGAGGCAGTCATAGCAGAATTCCAGGGCCTTTGGAGATACCTGCCTTTGCCAGGGTTTGGGTATCCTGATTGCATTGTGTAGGTAATGATTTATTGCTGCAGGCTAAGTCACTTAACTCATGTTTTGATATGGGATTCACAGCTAGAGAAGGGGGCTGGGAGCCAGATCTTCTGAGTTCCTTTACTTGCTCTTCTGTTTAAGCCAGTGACAGAACTTCTGGGCTCTCTTTCAGGGTTTGTCACTGGCTCTGGAAGTGGGGGTGGGGGGGGGAGTGGATTACAGCAGGGGTGCTGGTAGTCAGGACTCCTGGGTTCTATTTGTAGGTGTTTCACTGGCTCATGTCTGCTTGTTTCCTGTTTGGGTTTTATCTGTAGAGCTCCCAGTAGGTTACTGGGTAGCTGCTTGTCTCTCTCAGCCAGTCTAGTGCAATGTAGCCACAGAATGCGAGGCCTAATGTCTTTAGCCTGCTGTGGGAATGCCCTGGTCTCAGGTAAATTGCCTTAACACTTGTTGTTCTGTCCATTCAGCATAGCTGGAACCATGCAGCTGTTCATCCGTGCTCAGAACCTGCACACCCTTGAGGTGTCTGGCCAGGAAACAGTAGCTCACATTAAGGTAAGGATTCGCTATCCACATACACACACACTCTCTCTCTCTGCCCCCCTATGCCACCCTAAACAATTCTGTAAGGCTTTTCAATGCTTCCTTCATCTGATTGCTCATGCCCGAGGGGAAGGGCAGGGGTAGAATTGCTGCTGATTTCTGATCATAAATATTGGCAAAGAAGGTATTGGGCACTGCAGGTCCCTTTCCTCTGTGTGATCTGTGTTGAGAGAATCATAGGGACATGGCTGCCCAAAGTTGGACCACATCAGGCTTTGATCTTGACATTATAAGTTGAGCATGTGCTTCCTAGTCCGGAACTTGGATGGAAGACCTTCACAGGAAGCCAAGGTGCTCTGGAGTTGAGTCAGTAAGGGGCATTCTGTGCTGATTCCAGTGTCCCATCATGGTATTGGAAAGGCTGTGCTGCGGGGGGGGGGGATTGAGCTCAGGAGGGGTTGCTCTCCCCTCTTACAATGCTGGCCTCAACCAGTACTCCCTTGTGTCTGCTCTTCGGAAGAAATATTAAACATTCCCGATTGCTTGTCACTAAAATCTCCCTGGCACTTTCTGTGACACCAAATTGTAATCGGGGTAATTGCATTGGGCCTTTCAGTTTGAATGAAAGGCTGTTCGTTTCACCCCATAACTCAGTGGTATCTCTCCCCAGTGCCACTCTAAACAATTTGGTCAGGCTTTTCTATAGCTCCTGTCTGTGCCCTAGTGCATGGATTCCTTTCCCTCCATGGCATTTACCCCATTCATATCCCCAGAGACTGTTGGAATGCATCATCTCTTTCCCTGCAAAGCCAGCTTGGACAGCTCTAACTCTCCTCATGAATCAGTCCTCCTCGTTCCTGATCTGTGGCAGTGGGATCTGAGCTCCTTCCAATCACTCAACCTTATTAGCATTGTGCTGCCCAGAAAGAAACACTCTTTGATCTTGGATACTGTGTCCCCTTGGATAGCCCACCTCTACCTCATGTTATGGGGGGGATTACAGTGATGCCTGCTGACTTGAGGAAGGTGCTTGATTAGCTTTGCTCTCTTGGCCTCACTAGCTGACTGTACCTCTCTGTACCTTCTGTCTCCTATCAGGCTCACATTGAGTCCCTGGAGGGCATCGCACCTGAGGATCAGGTTGTTCTCTTGGGTGGAACTCCCTTGGAGGATGAATCTCTCATTGGGCAATGTGGCATCAGCGAGTTTACCACCCTGGAGGTGGCTGCTCGCATGCTGGGTGGTAAGTATTAAAAGGTTCTGGGAGAGGTGTACTGGACTTAAATCCCAGATAAAGCTCCTGGACAGGTGGAAGAGGCATGCAAAAGAGTTCATCCCACTGAGCTCTTTAGCTGGGTTTCAAGAGCCGATGGCCAGCTACAGCAGGGTCATGCTAGACTAAGACCACTGCAGCCATTGGGGCTCTGATTGGTGCATGAGAAGCCAGAGGACCTGGAGGATGCCTGTGTAAAACAAGCTTGCTGGGTCTCAGCCCACTGTACAGGGATCCACATCAGACAGCACTCGGAGGCCCCTCATATTCAGTCGGAGGCGCCAGAGTGAATAGAACATACTGAACTCCAGTCCAGGACTGAAGCCCATTGGGGTTGGATTGGTTGTGGGAACCTTGTCAGTCCTTCGAGATACATCTACACTGTGATTTAAAAAAAAACAAAAAAAACCAAAACAACAATACCCATAGCACAGAGTCTCAGAGCATTGATCAGCTGACTCAGACTGTGGGGCTAAAAATAGCAATGTAGATGTTCCAGCTGGAGCCTGGGCTCTGAGACTCCCTGTTCACACGGTCTCAGAGCCCAAGCTCCAGCCTGAGCCTGAAAGTCTACGCAGCAGTTCTGTAGCCCTGTGAAACTGAGTCAGCTGATCTGGGCCAGCCAGGGTGCTAGTCGTCGTCGTCTTCTTTTTATTGTAGACATATCCTTAGAGGCCCCCAGTCACCATGTCTCTTTTACAAAGGAGGTTCAGGAGCCAGTTACTAGGATGCTGGTGACATGTGGGTTAACTTAAAGGTCTAGTGAAGAAAATGCAGGACCTAGAGTGACAAAGTTGGAATGAATCTGGCCACCAGGGCAACCACACCAGTGTCCCAGCCACACTGTACATATTACCCAGTGTCTTGTGGCACTTGAGTACAGCTCTCCTGATTTCTCTCCCCAGGTAAGGTCCATGGCTCCCTGGCTCGTGCTGGGAAGGTGAGAGGCCAGACTCCCAAGGTAAGTGATTCTTTTGATGCATTGATGTAACCAGGGGGAGTGGGGGCAGGGCTGTTTGTTTCACCTGCTGCAGACTTTGAGGGTTTGTTGCAATTTGATATCAGTAAACACTGTGACCACTGCAGCCTAGTGGTTCACACAGGGGGACTAGGAGCCAGGAGTCCCGCCCCCTCTTGGCATGTTGCTAAGCTAACTGTGCTCTCTTCCTCAAAGGTTGCCAAGCAAGAGAAGAAGAAGAAGAAGACTGGCCGTGCCAAGAGACGCATGCAGTACAACCGGCGCTTTGTCAATATCGTGCCGGGCTTTGGCAAGAAGAAGGGCCCCAATGCTAACTCCTAAATGGCACACTTCACCCAATAAAGCAGATGTCACCTGAGCGTGCTGTCTTGTGGTTGCTTTCATTCCCAGGGTCCTGAAACCCAGGGGGCGGGGGGGGGGGGGGGCATTCTCGCCTCCCTCCCCTTGCATGTGAGCTGGCTCTGTTCAAGATGCCCTTGAGTCTCAACCACTCCTGCCTGCCTGTGCTTCAGATTCCTCTGGGGCACTTCAAGGGAGGGAACCAGCTGTGAGTGGCTGAGAAAGAGAGGTTGGGGAGGAGCTAGGTCCCAGACAACTGGGGTTGCCCTACCTGCTGTCTTCTGAGAGTTTACATACCACTGCGTGTTCACTGAAGCCTCAGTGCATTCCATGTCCTGTAGGCAACCTGCATTACTGACACTGCAAGCAGGAAGGGGAATTGAGTGCTAGTTTTGTCTGCTCTGTGGGCTGAATTCTGAACTCTCTCTTTACAACAGTGTAGATTCTTTCTCCCACTAGAAGTCTCCCCAGAGCTTCTCATTTTGGTGCCCAAAATCTAGGGGTGGAAAACCCTTCTGGAAGCTGTTGCTACAATGAGCAGGCAACTGTTTATCCTCTGCTTAAACAGATTAGTAGAAACAGAACAAAAAGAACAAGGAGTCTGGTGGCACCTTTAAAGACTAACAGATTTATTTGGGCATAAGCTTTCGTGGGTAAAAACCTCCATGTGTCAGTATATAATGCCTGCATCTGTAACTTTCACTCTATGCATCTGAAGAAGTGAGGTTTTTAGCCACGAAAGCTTATGCCCAAATAAATGTTAGTCTTTAAGGTGCCACCCGACTCCTTGTTGTTTTTGTAGATACAGACTAACACGGCTACCCCCGATAAAGAACAAAAAGATTGATCTAGTACTCCGAGCTGCATTGAGAACCTGGGTAACTCAGTCCTGTTCCCTACTTCATGATTTAGATTAGAGTGGAAGACGTGAGCGGGGCTTTAGTGCTGCTCACTTCATATAGCTGAAATCTGTCTGTCTCTGCACCAGTTTCTCTGTCTGTAATGTGGTGATGATACTTCTAAGGCAGTTATGGCTTAATGTGTCAATATTTGAGAAGTGCTGGGAGATCCTTGGATGGAAGGCCCAAGTGTTCTTTCCACCTGGCTTTACAGTGATGACTCAGTGTGTGTGGTGGGACTGTGCTGCTGCTTTGTTATTACTGCACCTTTGAGGGTGTAGTGCTGGATCTGTAATTCTAGGAAGAAGCAAGATGCTTTTTAAGAGGAAATGTACAGACTCTCCTGGGGCTCCATTCTGCAAGAACCCAAAGCAATTTTGGTGCAGCTGCCTTGGGAATGGAGCAGGCTCATTTTTTAACAGATGGGTAGTGACAGACTGGGAGGGGGTGATCAATGCAGGGATTATTCAGATATGGGTGCCAGCTTTGTAAGGGTAGGGGCGGCCACGATGCCGCAGACTTCTCATACCCTCGAACAGCGCGACCCTTATGCAGTGGTCGCCGGAAATAGCCGAAAGGGTTTGGAGTTCCGAAGCTGAAGAGGCGAAACGCCCGAGAGTTTCCGAATCTAGGGCGGAGTTACCCGAAGTTGTACGAGCGCTTCCGGCGCGAAGGCGGAAATAGCCGAACCAAACAGCGGCTGCGGCAGAAGGCGGAAATGCCCGAGTGGTGGCGGAAAGACCCGAGCGCTGCCAAGATGGAGGCAGCCGAGCCCTGCGGCCTGTGCCTGCAGGAGCGGGCCCCCTACACGTGCCCCCGCTGTAACATGCGTTTCTGTTCGGTGCCCTGTTACCGGGGCCACGGGGCCTGCGCCGAGGCTTTCCACCGCCGGCAGCTGCTGCTCCGGCTCCAGGGCCAGCGGGGGGACCCGGCCTCCCGAACCCGCCTGAAAGAGGCGCTACTCCGGCTGCGGGAGCTACGCGAGCTCGAGGACGCGGAGCCCCAGCTAGGCCGCGACCTGGAGGACCAGGACGACGGTCTGTGGGAGCGGCTCAGTCCGGCCGAAAAGGCCGCCTTTCAGCGCCTGCTGAGCAGCGGGGAGATTGGAACCTTCCTGCCCCCCTGGAGGCCCTGGTGGCGGGGATGGGGCCGGGGGCTGGTCCAGGAGCTGGGGGGTACTGAGGGTGCCCAGGAAGCTGGGGATACCCAGCCCCCTGCAGGCACCCAGAAGCCAGAGCAGAAGATCCCAGACTCAGCACCTATCCACCAGCCACCGGTACCCCAAGGTGCTTACCCCCCCACGGGCATCCGGCAGCCAGAGGAGAGCTCAGGCATGGCACCCACCCAGCAGCCTGAAGAAATGCCAAGCCCAGTGCCTGCTGTGCCTGCATCCATTCCACCACTGAGCTCCCTGACCTGCAGCCCAGCCTCACCCCTGGTGTGCTTCCAGCTGCCTAATGTCCTCTATGCCTACGTCTTCGCCCTCACCCTCTACAATGGGGACTTGAGTGAAGATGAGCTGCTGCCTGAGTTCTCTGACGTGGTCCTGGATGTCTGCGGGGCATTGGGTGCCAGGCAGGTCTTCCGCTCCACAGCAGAGGCGCTGCAGGCTGCTCTCCAGGCAGTGACAGCCAGCCGGTACCCCGAGTGCCCCCTGGGGAATGCAGGTGCTATGATGGCAGTGGCCCAGATCCTGATGGGGGAGAATCAAACCAAACAGAAAGGCTACAGCTTGGCAGCCCTCTCCCATCTTGCCAGGCTGCTGGGCAAGGCCAAGAAACTGGTGCCAACAGAGGAGCGGCCCAGGGTGTATGGTGCCAAGAAGAAGTGTGAATTTCTGCTCTCCTGGGTCAATGAGAACCAGGAATCTTTGACTGGCCTGGCCCTAGAGGTACAAAGGGAATATAAAACCCATTTGGAGGCAGTCAAAGAGGTGGATGTAGTTACCAAAGAACTGCAGAAGATGTGGGGTGGGAAACTGCCCCCTGCAAAAAAGCCATTGATTGAGGAGTTGGACTGATGGCTGGAACTTAGTCACCCCTAAAACCATCCACACTTAAAATATTGGGGGATTTTAGTGGAATTGGACCCATTTAGAGACTGGATTATTTTTTTTAAGTGGGGAAAAGTGAATGAACCCTCTCTTGGTCAATAGCTGTTTTGGATAAATCCACTACACTGAGTCTTGGCACAAATGTTGATTTGGTTTCTAGGGAGTTGACCTGTTGCAATAAAAAGAGCAAAGCAGCTGGCTGTGTACATTCCTGTCTTCCATTCAGCGGGACCCTTGGTGTGTCCCATTCACTTAAAGCATTTGCTGTTACTTTGGTGGTTTCAAAGTTGGTGTGTTTTCCACTGGTGCTGCAGAAACTGCTAGCTGGTCACAGCATGGGACTCTGTGTTTTGTATCCCACCTCATACAGATTTTTGCAGAAATCATCAATAAAAGGACAGCTAGACACCCTCATAGCTAGAGTTGCTGTCAACTAGAAAACGAGCATTTTAAGGACAAACATACTCTGCATCCTTACAGCTGTTATAAACCACTGTCAAATTAACAGCAGTAACAGAACGTGAAAAGTCTTTGCTTTCCTGTGCATTAATATGGGAGCTGTATTCCCCCAAAAGTCCCAATCTCCATCATTAGACTGGAGCTTCAGCTGGAAATAACTAAAAAGACAGCTCCTGTTGAGAGAGAGAGAGAGAGGCCAGACCCATTCACAGCTCAGGAGAGAGTGAGAGACAGTGGCAGGAGAGAGAGTGAATGAGTATCAGGTATTTTTAAAATCTGATATTTTAATGTACATAGTCTTATCTAGTTAATGTTTATTTAGCTCTCTAAACTATTCTAACTGATCACTGTGGTAGGAATATAAGAATAGCTGGCCTGGATGAGACCCATGGTCCATCTAGTTCAGTATCCTATCTGTGACTGTGGCCTGCCCCAAATGCTTCAGAGGAAGGTGTAAGAACCCCACGGTAGGCAGATGTAGTGTAATCTGCTCCTGCAGCTCTGTAGGAGTTAGATTGGCATTAAGACCTGAATAGCAAGGTTTAATATTCCTTCCATAATGTTGTCTTGAATTATGTCAACTGGATATTCTTGATATCCATATAAATAGTTTATTCCTTTTTGAATCTTGCTGTATTCTTCACCTCAATGACTTTCTGTGGCAATGACTTCCACAGTCTAACACTGTGTTGTCTACAAAAGGTGTGTTTTGTTTTATCAGTGCACAGAATGCAAAGCACAGGGATTTTGATTAAGGGTTTGCAGGATTGTTGGAAAATAGGCCCATTTCCAAACCGTCTTAGGGTGTCACCAGTGAATCTTGTGTCTCTCAAGGAGAGGGGTGTTGTCCCCTAAATATTTTTGGAAAGCTACTGATGTCCCTAAATCCCATTGGCTTGGTGTGATTAGTTAGAGTTCTAACACCCTAGTCTTACACTCTGTCCTATGGGGCCAGTGATGAGTGTCAGGCTTCATAGAATGATACCCTAAGGTTTCCGTGTGAGAGAGCTTGAACTTGTAGCCCTTCTGGGCATGCAGCACAGCCCGTCTGTTCTTTTGCTTGGGGCTGAGAGCCAGCTATGGATTGAGAAAAATGGGGCATTTTATTTGCGGTGGGTTGGTTGAGTGAGGGAGAATTGGTGGGGAAGGGAGAAGTCATGGAAGGTCTGGGGCTGAATCCAATAGAATCTGTATGAATTTAAAAGAATACCTAGCTCTTATACTGGTATCCAATTGACCGCAACCCACCTCCTACCTCAAATTCCTTTGCCCAGCCAAAGAAGGGTTAGGGTGTAAGCCTCAAACTAGCATTAACCTATCCTGGGTGGAGTGTGGTCCTGTGAGCTGAGAACTCCATTTGGTTTGGGCACTAGCCTGTGACTCAGGGAACCTGGGTTCAACTCCCTGCTCTGACATAGACTTCCTATGTGACCTTGGGCAAGTCACTTAGCCTTTCTGTGCCTCAGTTTCCTCATAAGTAAAATAGGGATAATAGCACTGCCCTACCACATAGTGATGTTATGAGGATAAATACACTAAAGGTTGTAAGGTCCTTGGATACCACTACATCTATGCTGTTATAAAAGATCTGTGGCACAGCTGCAGCTGGCCCAGGTCACCTGACTTGGGGTGGGGCGGTGGAGCTATAAAATTGCAGGGCAGATGTTCAGGCTAGGGCTGGAGCCTGTGCTCGGAGACCCTCCCCACTCACTAGGATCTCAGTGCCCGGGCTCCAGCCCAAGAGTCTACATGTAGCTTTATTGCCCCGCAGCATAAGCCCCATGAATCAGTCAGCTGACCTAAGACACTGTGACATGTTTTTTTTTTTTTATCACAGTGTAGATGTACCTTAAGATACACAGAGGCACAAGGAGGGAAATGAGTCACTGAAGGTCATCCAGCAGGCCAGCGGCAGAGCTGGGAATAGAACCCCAATCTGCTGAGTCCCAGTGCTCTAGCCTCTAAGCCACATGGCCATAAACACCTAATCCTTGGCTATGGGCCCTCAGGGAATCAGAATAACGTGTTCCATGCAGATACTGTTCTGTATCAGTCTGCAGAGTTTTCCTGACTGCTGCTGGCCCTTCCCTGGCTTCAGAGCCTGCGGCCTTTCTGAATGTCCCATACCCCACAAGCACTTTGTGCAGCTGAAACTACAGTATAGATGTGCCCTTTTATGTTGGTACACAATTGAGCCCTGTGGGACTGTCATGGACCTAAGACCTGAAGGGACCATTGTAATCATCCAGTCTGATTTTTCCCCACCCCCCACAGACAGGCTATAGCATTTTCCCCAGAAACTGGATTAAAACATGTGTTTTGGAAAGAGATCTAGTTTTGCTTTAAAGACTCCAGGTGGTGGCCAGACCACACTCCCCTGGTGAGCTGTTCCAGTGTTTACTCACCCTCCCTGCTAGGAAATTGATTTATTTCAAGATTACATTTGTCTAACTTCAACTTCCAGCCATTGGATCTTGCTATGCCTTCCTCTGCTAGACTGAAAAGCCCTAACAGCCCCAGGTGCAGAAAAGAGCTCCTAGGCTGATGAGTGGAGTGGCAAGGCAGCCTTAGGAAAGGAGACTGAAAGAGCTGGGGTGGTTTAGCCTGGCCCTTAAAACGTGAGGGGATTTAATCACTCTCTATAACTACACAAAAGGGGTAAATCCTGGGAGGGAGAAGAGCTATTGAAGCTAAAGGACAATGTTGGCACAAGAACAAATAGGGATAAGATGTCCAGGAATCAACTGAAGCTGGAAATGAGAAGAAGGTTTCTACTCATCAGGGGAGGGAGGTTCTGGAGCAGACTCCCCCTAAAAGGAGTATTGCCTATTTGGTTGATTGTTTCCTGTATTTCAGATCTGACACTTTGCTCCTCTAGCCCTCAAAAGCATCGCAAACAATTGACTTTGAACGCAGATGGGGACTGCATTTAATATATTTTTAATAAAAATCATTGTCACATCAGTGCATTGTCCAAAACCACACTCCAGCATTCCCCAAAAGGGGAATTCTCCCAGTCCTTAAAATTAATCAGTCCCTTACAAACACAGCAAACCAAACTTGTATTCCACTTCAAGCCAAAACAGACTCCCAGCTGTGACTCTCTCTCCTTGGGGCTTGTCTTCTTTTTGATGTTCGCTCAAGGTTTAACTCAAGTTTTGCTCCTAACCTGACTCTTGTCCACACAGAAATCTCTAACATGAGTTAAGTAGTGCTTTAAAATCAAGCTAGCTGGTTTGCAAGGGGATGGAGGTTGAAGCTGGAGGGCTGCTGCCACTCAAGCTAGTAATGCAGCAGCTTGAGTTACAGCAGCACATCAACTGCTAATCCAATCATTCTGTACAGCTCCAGTATTGTTTCACGGTGCAGTTGCTCTCACGCTGCTCTCAGCGTATGTCTACACTGCTTTCCGAGGCATGACTGCAGCTTGGGGGGTACGTACCTGCACTAGCTTTACTCTAGCTAGCATGGCTAAAAATAGTGAAGATGCAGCAGCACATGCTGTACAAGCCTGTGCATCCACACTACTATTTGTAGCCATGCTAGCTAGAGCAGGGGTAGGCAACCTTTCAGAAGTGTTGTGCCGAGTCTTCATTTATTCTCTTTAATTTAAGGTTTTGCATGCCAGTAATTCATGTTAACGTTTTATAGAAGCTCTCTCTCTATAAGTCTATATTATATAAACTAAACTACTGTTGTATGTAAAGTAAACAAGGTTTTCAAAATGTTTAAGAAGCTTCATTTAAAATTAAAATGCTGATCTTAGGCTGCCAGCCTGCTCAGCCCGCTTCCAGCCTGGGGTTCTGTTCACCTAGGCCTGCAGTGGGCTGAGCAGGGCGACTCGAGGTCAGGGCAGAGGGCTGGGGTGTGTGGAGGTGCAGGGCAGAAGGCTGGGTGTTGGGGGGTGGTCAGGGCAGAGGGCTGGGGTGCTCGGCTCGTGGGGGTGCTCCCAGCCCCCTGCCCTGAGCGGCTCATGGCAGGGGGCTGGGAAGGATATGCCCTGTTCCACTCCCTTCCCCCAGGCCCATCCCTACCTCTCTCTGCCTGCTCTATGGAGCTGTGTGCAGGCTGCTGCTCTTCCCTCTCCCCCTCGCAAGGGCCATCGCAGGCAGGGAGAGGGAGGAGGAGCGGCAGAGGGGCCAGAATGCACCAAGCTGTGGGAAGAATTGGGAGAGGAGGGAAACTTGGCTGCTGCAGGACCAAGCTTCCCCCCTCCCCTGCTTCTTCCCCCAGCGTGGCACTTTCCAGCCCCTCCTCCTCCTCTCACCGGGCAGGCAGCATGCCATTCAGAATCGGCTCGCGTGCCGTGTTTGGCACGTGTGCCGTAGGTTGCCGACCCCTGAGCTAGAGTAAAGCTAATGTGGCTATGCCAGTCTAGGCTGCACTCACACGTCCGATTGCAGTGTAGACATATTCTAGCCGAGTTCAAGTGAGAGTAACTCCAGTGTACTCATTTGAGCTAACTGTTGCAGTGAAGACAAACCCTCCATCTCATCATGACCCATGCATCTGTCGGGCTGACCTTTCTGCTGTGGGCTTGCACCTCCTTACAGCAGCAGAGGAGAATTCAGGCACGCTCCATTCTCAGATGTCCAGGGTGAAGCCTGCAATGAGCTTGCAGCCAACTGTAGTGGTTGCGATATTGTTAGACTCTTTCATTAAAGCATTACCAATCATGCAGTAAGCTCCATCGTGGTCCCTCATGGAAGGCAATGCTTTAAGCTCGAGTGAAGCACAGAGGAATGCAGCTCAGACATCTAGTGCTGTTATGAAAACATTGTGGGTTTTGTTATACATAAGAATGGCCATACTGGGTCAGACCAGAGGTCCATCTAGCCCAGTATTCTGTCTTCCAACAGTGGCCAATGCCAAGTGCCCCAGAGGGAATAAACAGAACTGGTAATCATCAAATGATCAATCCCCTGTTGCCCATTCCCAGCTTCTGGCAAAGAGAGGCTAGGGACACCATCCCTGCCCATCCTGGCTAATAGCCATTGATGGACCTAGCCTCCAGGAACTTATCTAGTTCTTTTTTGAACCCTGTTACAGTGTTACCTTTCACAACATCCTCTGGCAAAGAGTTCCACAGGTTGACTGTGCGTTGTGTGAAAAAATACTTCCTTTTGTTTGTTTTAAACCTGCTGCCTATTAATTTCATTTGGTGACCCCTAGTTCTTGTGTTATGAGAAGGAATAAACAACACTTCCTTATTCACTTTCTCCACACAAGTCATGATTTTATAGACCTCTATCATATCCCCCTTAGTTGTCTCTTTTCCAAGCTGAAAAGTCCCAGTTTTATTAATCTCTCCTCACATGGTAGCTGTTCCATACCCTTAATCATTTTTGTTGCCTTTTCTGAACCTTTTCCAATTCCTATCTATCTTTTTTGAGATGAGGTGACCACATCTGCACACAGTATTCAAGAGGTGGATGTACCATGGATTTATATAGAGGCAATATGATATTTCCTGTATTATCTATCCCTTTCTTAATGATTCCCAACATTCTGCACCCCAAACCCCTCATCCCCAGCTCCACCCCAGAACCTGCACCCTCAGCCGGAGCCCTCACCCCGTGTCCCAATTCCCTGCCCCAGCCTGGAGTCCCCTCCCACACTCCAAATCTCTCGGTCCCAGCCTGGAACACCCTCCTACACTCCAAACCCCTCATCCCCAGCCCCACCCCAGAGCCCGCACCTCCATCTGGAGTCCTCTGGGGATGACAACCTGCCCCAGTGGTGAGGACAGGCTAGCGTCCTGCCAGCCTTTGGAGCAGTGGTGGGCAGATGTGAGCTGTCGTGCCTGGGTCTGCATGGGGCATGGTGTGCTGGGCCACATCTCAGTAAAGGTAAGGGAAGATCCTGTAGGGAACTCGCCGGCAGTACTCCTGCCAGGCGAGCCCGTATTTCCGCAGGCACTGGTGCTCATCCCGAGCCTCCCGGTGAATCAGCAGCACAGTGAAGTAGAAGACGTAGAAGTAGGGCAGGACGTGTGTCAGGCCTGAAGGGGTGGGAGAGACATGGGGCATGAGGAGAGGAGGCCATGGGCCCTTCCAGTGCAATGGTTCTCAACCCAGGGGCTGCTTGTGTCCTAATCAGCACATAGCTGTGGCCCATGTGACATCCTCAGGGCCTTACAGGCAGTATATATATTGCGTAGATGCAGCCCACATAAAAACACAGAGAGCTGCATATGTGGCCCACAATGGTAAACAGGTTGAGAACCATTGTTCTAATGGATAGCCTGAGTGCTGAGCAAACTTGTCTAGGGCCTAGATTCCTCCCCACTCCCACGTTAATGATACACTGATGCCATCCTTTGAAGGTGCGACCAGTGCCTTCCACCTGGGACTTCAGGCCAACCAGACCAGGTGCCTTCTACGTGACCTCTGGCTGGAGTAGGGGGCAGCATATTGGTGCCATCTGCTTGGGCCATGACTGGGATGTTGGGCCAGAGCGGGCACCCTCTGTGTAGCTTGTGAAAGACACAATGGGTGCCCAAGGCAGACACCACTGCCCTGAGGGCTAGAGAGATGCTGCCCTGCCTCCACTGCAGAGGGGCAGTAGGGATATCCCCTAAAGGCACAGGTCCCAGTGGGACACCAATGCTGGGGGCAGGAGAAGGAGACACCCCCCCCCCCGCCCCCCCCAACACCTCCTTGCCCCAGGCAGGATTTAGACTCACCACAGGGCAGCGACCAGGCCAGAGCCATGATGAGATCCCCCAGATAGTTGGGGTGGCGCACAAACCCCCACCACCCAGACACCAGGAGACGCCGGCCCGTGGCTGTGGGGATGGTTTTGAGACCTGGGAGGAGGAGAAGAGCATTACCCACATGGCATCCATTCCTCTTCCTCCCTCCCATTAGCATCCCCTTCTTCTCCCCCCACTCCAGACTCCTTCACTCCAAGTCCCCCATCTAATGCCCATCCAAGAGGTGGCTGCAGCTCACCAGTTACTCTAGGGTCGTTGGGGTTCCTGCGGAAAGTGTTCTTCTGGGAATTGGCGCTGCGGAAGATGCAGTAGCCCAGACCTGCCAAGAAGAGAACCAGAGTGAGGACAGGCTGTGGGAGCTCTAGGCATGGGGATACTGGCACTTCTGCCATGGATTGGTATGGAAACAGATCGCTCTGGAGAGGACAAAGGGATGAACGACAGTGGTGGTGGATGCTGGCTCAGGGTGGCATTGAGCAGGTCTTTCAATCCTCACGCTTCAGGGTGTGGCTTGGGGCTAGGCAGGAAGGGATTTCACTCCATTGTACAGCAAGGTGTGTTGTAGGGTTGGTGAGGCAGGAAGGGTGTGTGTGGAGGGGGGGGGTAAGAGATACTGTGATAGATGGGGTCATGGGGTAAAGTGAGAGGGATACTACACCTATTGGTCTTGACTAGGTGGATCCATTGGTCTGATCGGGGGGGGGGGGGGGGAGAAGAGGAGAGATATGGGACTGAATGAGCCTATTGGTCTGGTTTGTGGGAGGGAATCACCTGAGCCTCACCATTGAGCAAGAGGATCCCGACAGCCATGGGCAGGCTCAGCTTCTGGGGGTGGTTGACCAGGAAGTAGGCCTGCAGGCTGTAAGTGAAGGGCACCCAGGCCAGGTCCCCAAAGGCCAACATGAAGCCAAACCCATCGTGTACGATGTCCATGGTGGTGAGGATGGCCTCCTGCAGGACACAGAGGAGCCACATCCAGCATGGATAAAAAAAAATCAATGCTAAACAAAATTTAAATATTTAAAAAACCCTAAATCTATTTAAAATTAAATATGAAATAAACAACCTGTGCTAAAGCCTAACCATGCTGTAATCTATTAAACTATTTAAATACAACCCCCCCCCCAATATTAAGCAGGACACGTTTGCTGCCAAGTTTAAAGAAAGTGAACACACAGAATTGCTTGACATCACTGGCTAGGCACCTGGAACCAGAGTTTGTTGAAGCACTAAACCACCTTTCAACTGTTGGCAGTAGTCTCTTCTGCAGGTGCAGAGAGAATATTTAATTTCATTTCCTTTTATTCAACTAAATCAGTTCAGTGACTAGTTCATTTGAAGTTACGAAATCAATTGGGAGTTGAACAGGCAGGAAAGCTTGTTTTTCTCTTCCAATCTATGAAGAAAAACTATGTGTGAGAGGATGAGATCTACTAGTTCTAAAATCTTGAATGACATGGTGACCAGAAACAATCAGTTAAATTCACAGACTACAGATACTACAGTGAAACCCCACTATACCGCGATGTTTGGGGTCCAAAAAGTTACATCGTGCTAAATGCGGGGTCGCAGTATAGCAGGGTTTCAAGCCAGTCAGTGGTCCCCAAGGCGGTGCATTGAGGGCTGCGGCGCCAGTGCTCACTGTCCCTGGCAGGCGCGGGGCCGCAGCTTCTCTCCCCTGCCTGGCACTAGGCGGGGGCACATCAATGTCTCGGCAGGCGTCATGGCGTTGGGGACCACTAGTACATACTGTATTACTGTAGGTCTTAAACGGGGGCCAAATTGTGATCGCGTTATATGCAATTTTGCATTATGGCGGGGCGCCTTATTGCGGGGTTTGACTGTACTTCCTTTGTTTAATACAATCAGTTTTAAATAGAACACATTTATTGATAAATGTTTTAAAAGTATATTAGCACACAAAGTAGTTTTATTTTATTCAAAACCCTAACATGCTGTTTCTGGGAATTTTTTATTGAATTTTAATTTCCATCCAAATAGAGCTGGACACAAATTGCAAGTAAAACATCAATCATCATATTGTAAATAAATACAACCTTCACCATTTTCTAACATAATAAAATGTAAAAATTAAGAATCAGAATACATGTAAAGTAAGCTATATAATTGCTCAAATAAATGTGTAGAGATATATTGTGTTCTCCTGGTTAGCAAAAAAGTACCGAATTTAGTACAGTATAACGTCAGGGTATGTTTGGTTGCAAACTAACATGTTTTAATAGTTACCCACCAGTGAAAAATCAACCTTTTGTTAGGAAAATAACTATGAAGTACAAATGCAAAACTTGACTACAATCAATTATTTAAATTAAATCAATCCACCCTGGCCACATCTGTGCTTAAAATCACCAATCCCCACTCCCTTCTCAGAGCTGGGTCCTCAATCCCAGCCCCCCTGTTTGAACCACTGGACTCCACCCTCCTCCCAGACATGGGAAGGGAACCCAGGAGGCCTCCCCTAAGGTTCCCTTTGTAGCCCCTAGGCCATTGCAGATCCCAAGCCCAGGCTAAGCCAGGGATGTGGGAGTGACTCACCTCATTCCAAAGTGCATCCACCACATACAGCAGCTGGAAGGCATTGACCAGGAGCATAGCCAGCGAGGGGCTGCCCCGCAGCTCAGTCTCTTTCATCAGCATGGCCATGTTCACCAGTGCCTGGCAGGAGGGGAGCAATCAGGCGGAGTTTAGAGAAGACCTGCCTCCCTCCCTTGCCCCCAGCACCCTGTCTGCCCAGAGAAAAACACCGGATTGCTGAGTGGACCAGGAGTGCCATTTCAGATTTTGGTAAGGGAGGGGGCAAATTTAACTATGATTCCAGAGGCTACTTGAGCACCTATAAACTCTTGGTTTTCTTGCAGATGATCTTTTATATCTAGTGCTCCTGTCAGATAATAATTTCTGATTCCTATATAAAGAAAAAAAATTAAATAAATATTAGACCCACTCAGCTCTAATACTAACATGTTCTGACATCTTGTGTCAAGTCACTGAAGGGACACTGGTTAGGTTTAAAATTTTAATGTATATTCTTAATTTGTTACTAACTCTTGAATAGAACAATTGAAACAATTGTAGAAAAATCTAGATTACTTTCTATCACTTTTTTGCAGTTCATCACGCTTGGAATAGATCATTTAACTTTTGGAAACATCCTGTTAGGGCAAGGCCCCATGAGTTTATACTGCACCTGCCTGGGGCTCTAGGGGTGTTACCCCACTACAAATCATAGACTAAAAAATTACTTTAAACAGTAGTGAAACTGACACTTTCAAGTCACTTTCATAGTATTGCCAACCCCAAATGTTCAAAAATCAAGAATCAGGCTCACCAAAAATCATGAGATTGGCTTTAAAATAATGATATTGTGTAAAAAAAAAAAATCATAGATTTGGTGGGGTTTTTTATTTATATTCTGCTTTTTGAGCCTTTAAGGTGCACTGGGGTCACATTTTGAAGCTTTCGCCACAGCCACAAGAACTAAACTTCATTTTTCTTTAAGAAGGAAGGCTGAAATCATCACATATCACTTGACTCCAGGAACTGGGGCTTTAAGGAAAACAATAATTATCATGAGACTCATGACAAAATAATGAGAGTTGGCAACACTGCTTTCACTTCTGTTTAAAGGCCAGTTACTTTCCAGAAGGGTCTTAAACATAACACTACAGCGATTGAGTTGCAGTTTTCACAGGAGACTATTTTAAAATCAAACACCAAGAAAATTCCATGTTTTGAAGTTGGGGAAAAAATTGAGACTTCTGAGTTATATCAGGGCGACTGCAGGCAGGAAAGGAAAACAAACAGGCACAGAAGCTCTGGGCAACTCTTCCTCTTGAAAGAAAGTTGGAGGGTCAAATCTTCTAGTCCTTAAACAAGTAAAACTTCTATTGCCATCAGCACCTCCACTCAGATATAAAACACAGTGAACATGTGAGGTCAATAACTATGCATACTTAAATATCTGAGCCATCTTATCCAGAGTTACACATCTTATATGCATTGACTCAGGGACAACATTTTCTGGCATATTCTGAATAGTGCTGAGCACACAGATAGTGCCCAACGAATAACACAAATCATGACAATAATCGTCAACTTTATGGACTCTGTGGATGCAATTTCTGTTCTTTGTTCTGGAATTGGCCTGAATACGGCTGAAACCCTACAAATTTGATGTATAATCACATCTGATACTCATACAACACTTTCTCATTCTTTCCTTTTTTCAAACTCACAACAAAAAATGACAAAAAATGGTTTTCAGTTAAAATAAATGGGCATGTCTTCACTAGTAACGTTAAAGAGCTGGCCATGGCAGTGCTTTAATATGGCTGTGTAGTCGCGGCACCAGCGCTGGGAGAGAGGTCTCCCAGCACTATAAAAAACCCCACCTCCACGAGGGGTGTAGCGCCTCCCAGCGCTGGTGCACTGTCTACACTAACACTTTACAGCGCTGAAACTTGCAGCGCTCAGGGGGGTGTTTTTTCACACCCCTAAGTGAGAAAGTTGCAGCTCTGTAAGGTGCCAGTGTAGACAAGCCCTAAAATTGCATAGCAGGCATTGCTGTACAATTCAGCCTGGGGCAGAACCTGCCACCTATTGACAGTTAAGTGCTCTCCTCTCATCTGACTCTCATTCTCTTTCTTTCTTCATCCTTCCTGACCTCTGCTGCTTTTCATACTGTCAACCATGACATCCTTCCCAATCACCTGGAACTAGGGTGACCAGACAGCAAATGTGAAAAATCAGGACGGGGTGGGGGTAATAGGAGCCTATATAAGAAAAAGACCCAAAAATCGGGACTGTCCCTGTAAAATTGGGACATCTGGTCACCCTACCTGGGACCAATTGCTGGAATCTCAGAGAGCTGGCCTTCCTGGTTTTGCTCCTGTCCATCAGAGGCCTCTTTTTTGCAGCATGCAGCAGAGAGAAAGGCTGGTCCAGTGGATAGTGAGCTAGATCTGAGAGACCTGGGTTCTACCCTTCCTCCCCCCCCCAATGACTTCCTGTATGACCTCAGGTCAGTGCCTTAGGGACAGAGTTTCAAAGGCTTTTAGGCACCCAAAGATGCAGCTAGGCACCTAGTGGGGTTTACAAAGCACCTAACCTTCTTGGTGCTTTTGAAAATCCCACTAGGTGCCTAAATACCTTTGAAAATCTGGCTGTTAGTCTCTCAGTGCCCCATCTGTACAATGGGGATAACAGTACTGCTCGACTTCTCCGAGGGGCTGTGATGTGAGGTACTCAGATACTACGGTGATGGGACCACATAAGTACCACAGGTAGAGTGGGAACTTC
The DNA here is from genome assembly GCF_002925995.2 of Terrapene triunguis. Classification (NCBI taxonomy): domain Eukaryota; kingdom Metazoa; phylum Chordata; order Testudines; family Emydidae; genus Terrapene; species Terrapene triunguis. The sequence continues at coordinate 30,468,880 of NW_020664440.1, forward strand.
TTTATACCACTGCTATCCCTTCCCTGGGTTTTGGCCCCTTCTTTTCACGTATGCCCCTCACATCTTCCTCTTTTCTGACTGTAACCTTGGCTCAGAGGGCTTGGTTGTATTTCTTCTGAGTCCCCTGCGTTCCCTCTTCAACCCCCGCCCACCATCACCACCCGTATCCATAAACCTGGGAATCCTGGACGCCCCATCATCTCAGGCATTGGCACCCTGACAGCAGGATTTTCTGGCTATGTGGACTCTCTCCTCAGGCCCGACACTACCAGCACTTCCCCATCACCATAGTATCTTCCAGACATCACCGACTTCCTGAGGAAACTACAATCCATTGGTGATCTTCCAGAAAACACCACCCTAGCCACTATAGATGTAGAAGCTCTCTACACCAACATTCCATACAAAGATGGCCTACAAGCCGTCAGGAACAGTATCCCCGATAATGTCACGGCAAACCTGGTGGCTGAACTTTGTCACTTTCTTTGTCCTCGCCCACAACTATTTCAGATTTGGGGACGATTTATACCTTCAAGTCAGCGGCACTGCTATGGGTACCCGCATGGCCCCACATTTTTATGGCTGACTTAGAACAACGCTTCCTCATCTCTTGTTCCCTAGCACCCCTACTTTACTTGTACTACATTGATGACATCATCATCTGGACCCATGGGAAAGAGGCCCTTGAGGAAATCTATCTGAATTTCAACAATTGCCACCCCACCATCAACCTCAGCCTGGACCAATTCACACAAAAGAGATCCACTTCCTGGACACTACAGCACAAATAAGCGATGGTCACATAAACACCACCCTATACTGGAAACCTGCTGACCACTATACTTACCTATATGCCTCCAGCTTTCATCCAGACCACATCACATGATCTATTGTCTACAACCAAGCCCTAAGATACAACCGCATTTGCTCCAACCCCTCAGACAGAGACACACCTACAGGATCTCTATCAGGCGTTCTTAAAACTACAATACCCACCTGGGGAAGTGAAGAAACAGATTGATAGAGCCAGAAGAGTACCCAGAAGTGACTTACTACAGGACAGGCCCAACAAAGAAAGTAACAGAACGCCACTAGCCATCACCTTCAGCCCCCAACTAAAACCTCTCCAGCGCCTCATCAAGGATCTACAACCTATCTTGAAGGACAGTCCCTCACTCTCACCAACCTTGAGAGACAGACCAGTCCTTGCTTACAGACAGCCCTCCCAACCTGAAGCAAATACTAACCAGCAACTACACACCACACAACCAACCCCTGCAACAAATCCCGTTGCCAACTCTGTCCGCATATCTATTCAAGGGACACCATCATAGGACCCAACCACATCAGCCACACCAGCAAGGGCTCGTTCACCTGCACATCTACCAATGTGATATGCGCCATCATGTGCCAGCAATGCCCCTCTACCATGTACATTGGCCAAACCGGACAGTCTATGCAAAAGAATAAATGGACACAAATCAGACATCAAGAATTGTAACATTCAAAAACCAATAGGAGAGCACTTCAATCTCCCCGGACACTTAACAGGCTTAAAAGTGGCCATTCTTCAGCAACAAACATTCAAAACTAGACTTCAGCGAGAAACTGCAGAACTGGAATTAATTTGCAAACTGGACACCATCAAATTAGGCCCGAATAAAGACTTGATACTCACACCTTCTTGTCAATTGTTGGGAATGGGCCACATCCACCCTAATTGAATTGGCTTCATTAGCACTGACCCCCCACTTGGTAAGGCAACTCCCATCTTTTCATGGGCTGTATATTTATGCCTGCTTACTGTATTTTCCACTCCATGCATCTGATGAAGTGGGTTATAGCCCATGAAAGCTTATGCCCAAATAAATTGTCTAAGGTGCCACAAAGACTCTTCCTTGTTTTTACTGATACAGACTAACAGGGCTACCCCTCTGAAACCTGTTTTACAGGCTCATCTAAGGACTTCCAGAGCCTTAATCTTAATCACCCAAGCCTCTTTTTGGAAAGAAAACACTGACTCCTTGCCTTGGGGACACAAGCTGGGAGGAGCAGCTCTTTGCAGAACTCACATTCCACACTAATGCTGTGCAGTTAAGAGCTCCACCTGGGAGCACACCTCCTGTATGAAACTCGGGGTGGGGGTGGAGTGGGAGGGGGGCGTGGCAGCCCCTCCTCCACCCTACCTAATTGGCACCCTTGAGTGAGACCTCCCCAATCTCTCACTGACATACTGGGGCAGACCAGCCTGGTATCTTCCCCTCCCCACCAAGGCCGGCTCTGACTTTTTTGCCGCCCCAAGCAGGGCGGCCGGACCCAGACGCAAAGCAAAAAAGGGCAGCCGTGCCGCCCTAAGATTGGACGGAATGATGCTGCCCCTTAGAATCTGCCACCCCAAGCACGAGCTTGCTTGGCTGCTCCCCGGAACCGGCCCTGCTCCCCGCTGCCCCGGATTTGACCAAAGGCATATCTAGCCCCTGCGTAAGACCATCCTGCCTGGTTTACCTCTACCCCTGCATCAGACTAATGGGGCCACCTATGCCTGGCATCCCACACTCTCTGCTGCCCCAGATCAGACCAATGGGCCTATCTAGTCTGGTATTCTTCACCCCTCCCACCATGCTTGGTCTGACTAATGGGTCCATCTAGGCTGGGATTTCTGGCTATGGCTAGTATCTGCTACACATAGCCATCTGGAGGGAGGGAAATTCCCCCTTGCAACTTTCCCCCGGGACTAGTGTTCCCCTGCAGCAGGTTCTCTTATCCTTTGCCTTCGCAAGGTCATTATAGCCATGGGCCCAAGGGACTTTCTGCAGCAGGGAGCACCCTAAAACCCCACCCACTTACCCAGCCGAGGAGGCCTGGCCGCAGCTCACAGAAATACTTCAGGTCGAAGGAGCCGATGCGTGGGTTCAGCTCATGGCCCATGAAGAAGTCATAGATAGGATTCCCTGTGTGACCAATAGCAAGTCAGGCACCTCAAGGGGGAATAGCTACTCCCCCTTCCTCTCCCTGCCACCTTGGACCAGACCAATAGGCCTGTCCAGCCCAGCATCCCCCCTGCTGCCTCAGATCAGACCAATGGGTCCATCTAGTCTGGTATGCTCCTCTCTCTGTTACCCTGGATCAGTCCAAGGGGCCCATCCCACTGGCCTGGTATCCCCACCCCTGCTGTGCTAAATCTGGATATGTCTGGTTTCCAATGGGTGCTATTGCTGGATGCTTCATTGGAAGGTTAAACTCTCTGCAACAAGGGTGGTTCCTTTCTGACCCTCATCAACTGATCAGATACCTCCCTAGAGTCCTGGCAGTTTTTACCCTGACTGGCATCACTGGCTGCTCTCCCCCTGCACTCCTGTGACACACCAGGTATGACCTGTGTGTCTAAGAGAGTGTCTATGTGTTAGTGCATGCACAAGTGTCCCTGTGTGTGTGGTGCACAAGTGTCAGTGTGCAAGTGTCTGTGTGTGTTCAAATATACATATGTGCACACGTCTGTGTGTCTGCGTGCACAAGATCATTCCTGTGTCCGTGTGCCCCATGTGTATAGAAGGACTCACCTGAGTTCCCGCCTGGAGCCAGTGTTGTCTCTGGGGCAAAGAGGGACTTGAAGTAGAGGAGGAAGCTGAGGCCGAAGGCCAGCAGCAAGGCCGAGAAAGCCAATTGCAGGAAGTGGTCATAGATGTAGCTGAGGCGCAACCCGGCTGCCAATCCAGCCCCCACCACCAGGGCTGTGACCCCCATCGCATGGAAAGCTGCAGTGCGGGAGGAGAGAAGACAGGACACATGCTGCTTAGATACAGCAACACTTTGCGGCTTTTTAGCCGAGGATCCCTGAGTCACAGCGCACTGTTATTCTGGGAAACAGAGGCATGGAGAGGGGAAGGGACTTGCCCAAGGTAACACAGGGAATCTGTGGCAGAGCTGGGGATAGAACCCAGGAGTCCTGACTCCTGGGCACTTGCTCAGTCCCAATAGACAGCACTCCCCCACATACTATTACTTGTTACCATGAGGAAATTCAGTAAGTGATGTGATTGGCTGCAAATTCTGGGGCGGGTCATAGTCGATCTCCCCTCCCTAACAAAATCCAACACCCACCATTAATGCGATACTGGAGCCGGCTCTTGTCTCGAAGGACGATCCCTTCTGTGACCTGGGGGAAAGCCACACAACCAGTTAACACTGATCTCTCTGGTCTTGACTCCAACTCCTCTCATCGGCACCCTCCCTGGAGCCTCGGTTCACAACTGTGTAGATGAACTGAGTTTGGACAGGTCTCTGCCTACATGGTGTAGCCAGCTGGCCATGATCTGGCTCAGCCGTGACCCAGGCAATTCACATGTGCCCTTGATCCCCCATGGGTAGCCAAACAGCTACCATTAGGCAGATGGCACCCAGCAGGGAAGGGGACGTCCTGCCCTCCCCTCTGCCCAATGAGGCTGACCCCGCATTACCTTTCCCATAGGCAGCATGTAGAGGGCAGCCTGGAGTCCCACCCAAGCCAGGAGCAGCAGGAAGGTGTGGGGGCTCCAGAGGGTGCTCAGGGGTGGCAGCGGGGGCGGGAAGTTCAGCACGCTGGCTTGCTCAGTGCGACATGTCAGCAGAAGATAGAAGACAGTAGTTGGCATGAGAAAGAGGAGGATCATGGCTCCTGTAGAGGGAGGAAGGAGAGGTTAGAGGGACAAGATCCCCAGGGTGATCAAAACTGTGGGTGAGTGACAGGCAGCAGCATCCCTGAGAGAGAAGATCCCACAGTGAGTCAATGGCAGAGCTGGGAACCCAAAAGTGCTGACTCCCAGACCCACCCTGCTCTAACCATGTAGCTGCATGCACAGCTCCAGTTTGCACTGCCTTTCAGGGTATGGGAGCCACTGCCTTCCAAACCCCCTCACCCTCGTCTTACCCAGGGGCCCTCCAAACTCCAGCTCTTTGGTGCGTGGGATCTTATACCGATCCATCATCCTCGTGCTCCAACCTTCTCTGCCGAGACACAAAGCTCTTCCCACAGGAAGCCTCTCTAACCACAGTCACTTCCTCCTTCAGGAGAGGCTCTTGTGGATCCCGGACCTATGGGACAGAACATGGGTCATTAGTGCCTGCCACTCTCAGCTGACAGTGGTTGCGGTGGAAGGGTGAGAGACAGCCTGCTCTGATCTGGGCTGGGTGTTTAGCCTATGGCCATGTCTACACTACACAATTATGTCTACCTAACTTACATCTGCATACAGTCACCACAGGTATTAAATCACTTGTGTCGGCAGTATGCGTTCTCACCAGGACGCGTGTATCGATCGTACTGTCAGTGCAGAGCATTGTGGGACGGCTCCTGAAAGCCAGTCACAGTCAATGAAAGCAATGCAGGGTCTGCACTGACACTGCATCCATCTAATTACATCGACCTTGGCTCTCCACCGCTCAGGGAGGTGGTGTTACTAAAGTGCCGCAGAGAGGAACTTACGTCAGCGGGAGCCAAACGTAAATGAAGAGATTTACTGGTTGCTTCAGTAAAATCCAGTAGCATGGAGTTCCATAGGTTTAAGATAGGAGCAGCATCAAACTCCTGTGCGGTGATGGATGACAGATTATGACAATGGGAGTTAGGCACCTAAATACTTTTGAGGGTCTGGGCCTAAGCAACTTGCCCAAGGTCCCACAGGGAGTCTGTGGTAGAGCAGGGCACTGAATGTGGGTCGATAGCTATGGGCAAGATGAGGTTGCTGGATCAGAGAAGACCTGGAAATACTTCCAGCAATAGAGTTAAAGACAGAAAACAGCCCTGTCTACTCTGGAGTTCAAAGTCATCTGGCAGAACATTTTTTTTGTTTTAAAGTACGTTTGTAAGAAGGTCTAGGGCTGGGAGAGCAGGGAGGCTGCGTGTCAGGATTGAGAGGGAGGAACCCATAATGGGAACAGTAGTTGGGGTTGCAGGTCAGGACTGAGGGCCATTGGCAGAGCTGCGTGTAGGGTGCAGACACCAGGAATGGAATAGCAGGGGGCTGCAGGCCAGGACAGAGGGGCATTGGCAGAGCTGCATATGGGGTGCAGA
>NW_020664440.1:30474938-30494653 GCF_002925995.2 Terrapene triunguis
GGGGGGAAAGGCCAGAACCGGAATAGCAGGTGAGGCTGCAGGTTGATATGGAGAAGCACCAACAGAGCATGTGAGGGGAGTCCAGGATTGCAACGCAGGTTGGGATTAAGGGGCATCATTGCACAAAGGGGAAAGTTTGGGCGATGTGCAGCTCAGGCCTCCAAATTCACAAAAGGGGAAGAATTTCCAACTCTTCCAGAAACCCCCTTCCTGGCGGGGATCTCTCGGTTTCACAGGCTGTTACTGGTGGCTGTACAAGACCACGCTGCCTTGTCAGCCATATGAAATGCTGCAGCACCGGTCACTTCTAACGCTCTGAGCAATGTTGAGCTGCAGCTCTGCCTGCTGCCCGCCTCTGTGTGACTAACCGGTTCCCCCTTGCCGCACAGTCCTACCTGACAGCCCGCCCGGTGTCCGTCTCTCCAAAGCACACACGGCAGGTACTAGCAGTGGCTCCAGAATCCTCCCATGCATACGCTCCACCCCCTGTCCCTTTAACCCACAGCAGCTGTTATCGCACCAGCCAATTGTAGCTCCTTCTCTAGTCCCAGCCTGTTACTATCACCAAACATCCAATCTGAGCAGGGAGTTTTGCCGAACGAGGGGCAAAGCCAGAGTTTCTGGCCTATCACGATGACTCTGAGACTCTTACTAAGTGGGTCGATCAAGCTCCCTAAGCTCTCTTCTTACTGGCCTGGAGCTGTGGTCATGGCAATGGCTGCCTTGCCCATCCCAGGAGCCCTGCAGCACTGAAAGCTGCCTGGGAGGAGGCAATGGGCGGGACAGAAGTGTTTGTGTGTGCAGGGCAAATGACTAGGGCCCTACCAAATTCACGGCCAGTCACGTGTTACAACGGGATAACTAAGGAGCATTTGCTACCTTGCTGCAAAATCCTAGTGGTGTGGAGACAAGGCACAGCCAGTTTTTGCCAATGTAGCAACATCATCCCCCCAATCTGGTGTGACTAGGGTGACCAGATGTCCCGATTTTATAGGGACAGTCCAGATTTTGGGGTCTTTTTCTCACATAGGCACCTATTACCCCCACCTCCTGTCCTGATTTTTGACACTTGCTATCTGGTCAGCCTAGGTGTGACCCCACCTATCTGTGTTACAGTGAAAGTTACAGAGCCTTGTCCCCATAGCGTTTTACAGCAAAACAACTAACATTCATGGGGATGGCAGGGACCGCCTGAATCAACAAGTTCAGTCCCTGCTATTGCAGAGAACTCTGTCATATACTCCTGTTCATAAACTTATCAAGTAACTATCAGTATCCCTATTTTACAGATGGAGAAACTGAGGCACAGAGCAGGGAAACAACTTGCCTAAGATAACCCATCAGAACTGAGAAGTGAATGCAGCTCTCCTGAGCCCCTGGCCAATGCCCTTATCCCCTAAGCCACACTGCTGTTTTAAGAGATGTGTCAGGAGTGAGATTTGGCCTCATTCTTCTACACAGCAACCTGAATACCCAGGACAAGGGAAAGCAAAGCCCTGAGCCTGGTGCGTTGAACCACTGAGTCATCCCAACAGATCTAAAAATAAAATAAAATAAAATAAATGGGCATCCATTCCACTACCTGCCACGTGCCAAGTGAGTGTTCTGCCATCTGAGCTAATTCCCCAGCTGTTAGCTAACTCACTTTAGAAACACACCCTTTTTTAGCAGTGAAGACAGCCTTAGTACTGCTTTTGGGGGTCGCCTCCATTGTTTGCAGCTGTCTTTACATCGAGGGGTTTAATTGCTCCTCCTCTTGAGCGTGAAGGAGGCTGAATGGGGCAGCCAATGGCTTGAACTAGGGCTGTGATTGTCTTGGGATGCACCTTTCAGCATCACACCGTGTTTCATTAGCAAGAGCATTGTGTGTAGGAAACAGACCGTGATGAGTCCTGCTGAGTGGCCAGTGCTTTACGCTGAGGCTCTCACTTTTGTGCACATGTAGCCTCAACCTGACCCCGGCTTGTGTTCCTGAGACCCTGGTGCCACACCAAATCCCATCCCTCCTGAACCTCTTTCTCCAGTTGTTATTTGTATTGCAGTTAGGGTGCCCAGACAGCAAGTGTGAAAAATCAGGACGGGGGCGGGGGGTAATAGGAGCCTATATAAGAAAAAGCCCCAAATAGCGGGACTGTCCCTATAAAATCGGGACATCTGGTCACCCTAATTGCAGTAGTTCCTAGGAGCCCCATTCAGTGACCATTGTGCTAGGCACTGCATAAAGTGAGGCCCCCCACCAAAGAGCATACAGCAGTTTCCCTCACAATACATGCAGTTTCCAAGCTGCAGCTAGGGTGACCAGATGTCCCGATTTTATAGGAACAGTCCCAGTATTTGGGGCTTTTTCTTATGTAGGTGCCTATTACCCCCCACCCCCTGTCCCGATTTTTCACACTTTCTATCTGGTCACCCTAGCTGCAGCTGGGATACTGATTTTATTTCTGGGCACCGAGCAGAGATTGGATGGCCCCGGGCAGACACCCCACATAGAACTCTCATTCCCAGAGGTTTCCTGTCCTGAAGCCGGCATCCAGTGGGGTGCGGATCTGCCGCTCTGTCTGGCTGTTTACCTCTCAATCCCGCCCCGCTGGAAAATTGGAGGCCAGAGTGTCTGACAGGTTGCAGGCATGGGCGGGGCTTCTCCAGTGCCTTTGCCTTTGAGGGAAGGGCACTGGTTGTTAACCAGCTGGTCCTTTCCATGCTCTGGCACTGGTTCCAGAGGCACCAGAACCGGGGGCTGGGCCCTCCCACTTTTTGAAAGTGGTGGGGCCTGGCCCGTCCACTTTTCACCTGGGCAGACCCTGTCCCCTTCCTCTCCTCTTCCCCCTGAGAGCCCCCCGCCCCAGCCATACCAGCATGGAGCCTGGCCAGGGAGCCTTGGCAGCAGCTGTGGGGAGCCACTTTTGGGAGGGCTTCGGCGCCCCTGACCGGTTCAAAGTCCTGTGTCCACCCCTGGGTACCCTGGCCAACCTCCAGAGGAAGGTCCTGGAGTTCTTTTGGCCAGGGAAGCACTGGACCGTGTCCTGAGCCTTCATCTGGAAGAGGGATGGTAGGGCCTGGTGCATACACAGTGAGGTTCATACTTTCCGTCTTCAGGCTCTGCAGAGGCTCCTTTCTAGAGCTCATGGTGTGACATGGATCCAGTTATGGCACACCTTCCTCCGCCATCTCTGAGGGCTCTGATATGACTGGCAGCTCTTTAACTCCAGCCAAGAGTCTCCCTCGAGATGCCTCTGAGCTGCTGGTCTTTTACCAGGACCTCCTCAATACCTGGAAGTTGACCTCTGCAGCTAAGTCCGTTGTGGCTACCGAGCGTGTCAACTCCCAGTTGAACCCTGGTTCCACAATCTACATCGTGTGGCACAGGTGGTGGAGGTGCCCCCAGTGCACAGGAGATTGGTCCTGGCTGGTGTCATCAAAGTCGGAGACCTCCTGGACTACAGTCAGCAGGACTAGGTGGATACTGTACACTCGCCTAGCATATGGGGTTGTCACCCCATGTGTCCCCCACCTCATGCTCCAGGATGGAAAGGCTGCCCTGCCCCATGCCTCTGTATCTTTCCTTGAGTGAGTCCTGTAGCAAGGTGTTCCCCACCCACCTGTATCCCCTGGCCCTTGCCCTGCAAGCCAGCTGCCTCAAACCTCCCATATGAGCGCCGCTTCCAAGCTGCATCACAGGAACAACTACAGAAGCTTGAACTCCATACTATCCATTTCCTCGCTTTTGTGTTCTGCCCTGATATGAAATGGGGGGACCTTTTGCCATCTGTGGAGGGCTAGGAGCCCCGGTGGGCCAGCCTGTATTCCACCTTGGTTCCACAGCCTGCTGGGGATATAGGTTGGCAGCTCCTCCATGGAGCCATGAGCACGGACACAATGCTGACACGGTTTTCAGACTCCCTGACACTTGTTTTCCTTGTGGTGAGAGAGAAACCTTGAGGCATGCATATTTACTGTGCACCAGCTTGCAGCCATTTTCCTGCCTCCTCCAGAACCTCTTGCTGAGGTTCTGGCTTCACTTTTTCTCACACCTTTTTATTTACTCTCTCCTGATCTGTGGCCACGTGAAGTCACGGGACCTCCTCGTCAACCTCCTCCGGGAGTTGGCCATGTATCTACTAAGGAAGAGGAGGTAGGACAGGGGGGTTTCTTGCAAACGTGACTGTGGGGCTCAAATTTGTGCACTTGTCAATTCATGTCTCTGGGCAGGGTTCCTCTGGGCAGTGCCCATTAGCTCCCTGGACTCTTTTTAGGAGTAGTAGCCGCTGTCTAGGGTCCTCTACTCAGTGTCCCCCTCTGGAACCCTGCTTGTAAACGTACAACCCTCACTCCCATTCCTGTCTTTTTCATTTGTTGTTCCCCGAAATTAGTTGATCCCGATGTTGGATTTTTTTGTCCTTCCCCTCTGAGGAGGGGGAGGACTTCTGGTTTACTAGATGGATCCCCTTTGGGGATTCATCGCATACATGGGGACCAAATAGGCCTGAAGCAAGGCAGGGACAGCCCTTCTGTGTGGCTGTAGGAACTCCATTCACTTCTGGGTCCCCTTCCTGCCAGAGAGAATAATGGCAGATTGGAAGGTGTTCTAAGAGAAGAACAGCCAAAAATGGCTGGAGGGACTGACTCAGGAGTTAAGAATAAAAATGGCTAAATATGTCTAAGCTTGGGTAAGAACTGACTGAGAGGCATGGAAAGGGACAACGGCTGAGACAAACGAGGGGGTTGTTGAGGGGCATTCAAGGGGTGTGGCTGGCAGCAAGTGCCTGAAATTGACAAGAGAGACATTCAGGGCTGAATAGCAGGAACCTATTCTTAGCAGCGAGAGAAGGTTTTCTGTTCTATACAGGCTCTTATCCCACTCTCATCACTGCAGGATCTTTGCATTATGCAATAAGACTAACATCTGCCCCATGGGGGTCATTCTTTCTCTTATCCTCTACCGAGGGGGAGAATCCTGCATGCCGTGGTTTGTTTAGGTAGGGTTGTGTCTATGTCCACACTGTTCTGTGTTTATGTCAGAGAAGGCTGGTCGGAGAAGTGAGTCTGGCACTAGGAGTGGAAGTCAAGCAGGGTTGGGATGGTCCTTGTTTCCCAGAGGATTTTGTTCCACATTTTCGGACCAGCCGCCGAGAAAGCTTGGTCTCCTGCTGGCTTTCCCCCCATTTGATTTTCCTCTCCTTTCTTTCACCCTTGTACTCCCATGTCTTTGTAGATCTCCCTGCAACCCTGGCACATTCCAGGGTTCTATGAATCCAGACTATTGTGTTCTTTTAAAATTGCATTTAAGAATTTGAGGTTTTATTGGCAAAGGTAACAACAACAAATCAACACTGCTATTTCAGAGAGACCATTTAGGAAATAGCACTCATACGAAATCCCAGCTCCCGTCCACAAGCCCCAACCATGTCTACATACATTGTTATTAATTATGTTGTGTATTGTGATGACGTCTAGAGTCCCAGTCATGGACCAGGACCCCATTGTGCTAGGTGCTGTACACATGCAGAACTGCAAGATGGTCCCTGCCCCAAAGAGCTTGCAATCTAAGGCCACATCTACTCTTAAAAGTTTTGCCAATAGTATTTTTGCCAGCATATGCGGCTGCTGTTCTAATGTCACCAGCATGGCCTTTGCCAGTACCACGCAGCCTCACTGTGAGAGACTGTGTCAGCAAATGACACGCTGCACTGTGAGTAGGTACCCGTGCCTCCTGTGTCACTGTCCAGCGCACTGCCTTGTGGGTCATTTTTGAAGTAGGGGCAGGGACTTTTTGTTCTGTTTGTAGAGCACCAAGCACCAAGGGGTCCTGACTAAGGTCCCTAGGCACTACAGTAACACAATATAAGAATAATGAATAATGCCAGCACTCCCTTGGGTGAGCGCATCCCTTGGTCTAAATAAGGATAAAAGGTGTGTTTTTAACACATGTTAAAATCCCAGTATAGACAAAGTGGCTGTAGGTTTAATATGGGTTTACCTTGAGAAGCTAACGTGTTAAAACTGCATCTCACCTGGTCTGCACTATGATTTCACCATGTTAGTTAACAGATATGGGCTAACACGTGTTAAAATCACACCTTGTTCCCTAGGAAAGACAAGACTGGAGTGTAGCTAGTGATTTAACCTGCATCTGTGCTAAACAGACCCCGCCTAATGCCCATAGTGTACCCATCAGCTCCAGGGCTGAGAAAGCATAGTTCCTGCCATGCCAGGAGCCGTAAGGGAGGTCAACCCATTATACTGGCATTAGAAGAATAAAGGTGATGACACTGAGCACTTTATAACACCCCAGAGATTTATGAAATCTCCCAATGCCTCTACTGTGCTGTTGTACAGCCAGGGGCAAGACTGTGCATAGAACCCACAGAACTCCCAACACCCCTGCTTTAACCACTAGACCTCTCTCCTCCTGGAGCTGGAAACCAGGGAGCCTGACTCCCAGCCCTCTGCTCCAACCCACTAGACCGCACAGAATGGAAATAGATCTCAGGAGTCATGACTCTGAGCCCCCCTATTCTGATCCATGAGATCCCACTCCCAGAACCAGGAATACACCTGAACCCCCACCCTATCCCCATCCTTCTAACCACTAGACCCTACCTCCTGCCCCTTGCTCTAACTACTAGACTCTACTCCCAGAACTAGGAGTCAAACCAAGACACCTTGACTCCTACTCCAGTCTATGCTTATGCCTTTGGGAAACTGGTTCACAGCTGAAGGTGACTGGGCATCGCTGCCTGTGATGGCATAAGTATCACAGTTCAGTGCCAAGCGCACGGCATATGGAACAGCTTTTAAAGCCACACAGGTGGGATCCTATGCTGGGGAAAGCTGGACACAGCATGGGCTGTGCTACTGGACACAGCTGCTTTGGATGAAGAAAAGGAGGGGCATTCCTGGGAAGGGAGGCGTGGGCATAAAACAGGTAACCCCTTCCTTCCCACCACTCAGGGTCACGTTGGTGGAGTGCAGCCAAGCCTCCAGGTCCCGCAAGCTGCAGTGGCAAAGCAGAGAGACCTCCTGGAGATTCAGGAATGCTAGTGCCTGGAGCGGCTGAAGAACAGATGGTGACAGGGTCACCAAGGGGTTACCCTGCAGCCCTAGCACCTGCAGGGAGCGCAGGTCCCGGAACAGCCCATCAGGAAGCATGGCCATGAGGTTCCCAGATAGGTCCAGAGCCTGGAGAGACACCAGCCCCTGGAAGAGGCCCTCAGGTAAGGTCTGGAGGTTGTTTCTGCTGAGATTCAAGGCTGCCAGCCTGTCTAGATGGTGGAAGACATCCACACAGCCCCCTGCATTCCAGACGATATTCAGGGAGTTCTCGGAAAGGTCCAGCACCCTGAGCTGGCTGTGCCTGGGCATGGCTCTGTCCTGGTGCTCAGAGCACCTTGAGATCAGGTTGTGTGAAAGGTTCAGGAACTGCAAGGCAGGGATGCCCCTCAGCTCGTTCCAGAGCCCTCTCAGGTCTTGCATGCGGTTGGAAGACAAGTCGAGGAAGGTCAGATTCGTGGAAAGCTTCCCGATTCCCCAGGCGTCCTTGATCCTGTTCTGGCCCAGCAGCAGGCGCTCCAGGGCAGGGAGCCGCCCTGGCAGCACGCGCGAGAGGGCATTGTCCTGCAGATTCAGCGTCCGCAGGGTCCTCAGTCCCTCCAGGGCATTGTGCTGGATGGTCCCAATGTGGTTGGACTTGAGGTTGAGGTGCAGCAGTGGGGAAGAGCTTAGGCTCTGGAGAGTCTCCATGTTCAGCTCCCCCAGCAGATTGTGGGAGAGGTCCAGGGTCCAGAGGTGCTGTAGTCCAGCAAAGGCCTCCCCACGGATCTCGTGGATCTGATTGGATGCCAGGCGCAGTGCACGCAGCTCAGGGAGACCCGAGAAGACCAAAGGCCCCAGCTTGGAGAGGAAACCATGAGACATGTCGAAAGAGAGGACCCTGCTCTGGCTGAGCCCTGAGAAGGTGCTGGCAGAGAGGCCCCGCAGGTTATTGAACCCGAACCCCCTCCCAATGGCCCCTGAGTGCTGCAACTTCAGATGCCGTATCTGGGCACCTGCCATGACCTTAAAGAACCGTTCAGCACTACCCACATCCCATGGGTTGGAGGATACATCCAGGGTTTCCACTCTGATATTGCGGAAGGGACTGGGGCAGGAGTGGTTGTTCCAAGGGTCCCTATAGGACAGCAGATTGGATGAGAGATCTAGGAGGGACAGGTGTCGTCCCCCGAGGTGGGTCAGATCCTCCCCGCAGATTGTCTTGATCTTGTTAAGCCGGAGCTGGAGGACAGCCAGCAGCTTCAAGCCTTGAAAAGAGGAATCAGGTCTCAGCCTCTTTATCTGGTTCCCTGTGAGATCCAGCCTTTTGAGGGACACTAAATCCTGGAAGTAGCCACCCTCCAGCATGGTCTCATCAAGGCCATTGGCATCCAGCAGGAGCACCTCGAGCTGCCGCAAGCCTGCCAAGGCCGTGGGTTGGAGGCTCAGCTTCCTGTTGCCCCCGAGGTCCAGGAACGTGATATTGGCCACCTTCTCAAAGGCCTTCTCTCCAATGGAGAGTGATCCCCCCAGCTGACATCCCAGAGACAGCTTCCTGAGCCTCTCCAGCCTGGGGAAGGAGGAGGCCGAGATGTTGGAGAGGAGGTTGAAATTCAGCAGAAGGATCTGGGTGGATGGGTCAATTTCTGGCAGTGTCTCATGGTGTTGAGCCTGGCAGCTGGAGACCACTGAAGACTGGACCCTGGAGGCGTGACAGCTCTGAACTTCAGCCACGGCAGGACTAGAGCCCAGCAACCAGAGCGCTAGGAGCCAAAGTTGTCCGAGCATAGTGGAACCTGCCAAAGAATAAGAACGATGTTACTCCACAGCACCCACTCCTGTAATGGGACATTTATACTGTGCCTGCTAGTGGTGCTAAGTGCAGGTACAACCCACACCCAATTCTGTGCAGCATGCTAGCCCCCACCAGTGACGGCTGGGAGATATATAGTGGTTGATGAGGCTGCTACAGGCATAATAAAGCTGTCTCTCTTAGCCCAGGCAGTAGAGGTTCTTGCTTGAGATCCCAGGTTTGATTCCTACTACTAACAACCCACCCAGAGGACTGGTGTTATACAGAGTTAGCAAGATATCTAAAAGGGGACTGGTCTACTGCTATTGATTTTAGCTGGAAGGTGCTCAGACACCACTGTGATGGGCTGCAAGATAAAACCCATAGATAGTGGGCTTCTGCCTCTCCCTGGGACAGCAAGAAGGGTCTCCAGAGCTGGTAAGACTCTGTCAAAATATATTTTTTTTCTGACAAAACGTGGCTTTTTGCCCAAGACTGAGTACTTTGTGGAAAATTTTCATTTCATGGAAAAATTTCCACTTGTCTGATTAAAAAACCTGGAAACTGAAAAATGTTTCAGTAAAATAATGTTGGTTTTGGGTAAAAGTTGTTCATCTTTTGGTTAAAAATCAACTTTTCATCTTCAGTGTGTTTTCTTGTATAATAATTTTTGGTTTTTGAAAAACAATATTTTTAATGGAAAACTGGAAAAAATTGCCCCCCGTTTTCGTATTAATTTTTTCCTCACAGAAACAAGAACTTCCCACAGGAGCTGTAATTTATTAAAATAATAAAGACACTTGGCATTTTCTGAGCAGCTCTGCCTCTAACTAAGAGCCTGGGCTTGGGTCGAATATGGAGAGAGAGGGCCATCCCAGGTGCTATGGGGCTAGTAACTGGACTCTTTGTGGGCTGGATAGGGTCTCAAGTGAGGTGTTTGTACAGCACCGGGCACAATGGGGCCCTGGGGCTCCTAGGTACTACTTTGATACAGATCATTAAGGTGGAAGGGGGTCTGTCTGTGATCCCTGCCCTGAGCAGGTTGCAGGGCAGGAGATCTTAATCTGGGGGTCACAAGCAGGTGACTTCTCTTTCTTTCCCAATTTAAGAACATAAGAATGGCCTTACTGGGTCAGACCAAAGGTCCATCTAGCCCAGAATCCTGTCTTCCGACAATGGCCAATGCCAGGTGCCCCAGAAGGAATGAACAGAAAATCATCAAGCTCCATCCCCTGTCGCTCATTCCCAGCTTCTGGCAAACAGAAGCTAGAGACACCATTCCTGCCCATCCTGGCTAATAGCCATTGATGGACCCATCCTCCATGAATTTATCTAGTTCTTTTTTGAACCCTGTTATGGTCTTGGCCTTCACAACATCCTCTGGTAAGGAGTTCCACAGGTTGACTATGAGTTGTGTGAAGAAATACTTGCTTTTATTTGTTTTAAACCTGCTGCCTATTAATTTAATTTGGTGACCCCTAGTTCTTTTGTTATGAGAAGTAGTAAACAACACTTCCTTATCTACTTTCTCTACACCAGTCATGATTTTATAGACCTCAATCATATCTCCCCTTAGCCATCTCTTTTCCAAGCTGAAAAGTCCCAGTTTTATTAATCTCTCCTCATACGGAAGCCATTCCACGCCCCTGATCATATTTGTTGCCCTTTTCTGAACCTTTTCCAATTCCAATATATCTTTTTTGAGATGGCGCGACCACATCTGCACACAGTATTCAAGATGTGGGCGTACCATGGATTTATATAGAGGCAACATGATATTTTCTGTCCTATTATCTATCCCTTTCTTAATTATTCCCAGCATTCTGTTCGCTTTTTTGACTGCCGCTGCACATTGAGTGGATGTTTTCAGAGAACTATCCACAATGACTCCAATATCTCTTTCTTGAGTGGTAACAGCTAATTTAGACCCCATAATTTTATATGTATAGTTGGGATTATGCTTTCCAGTGTGCATTACCTTTGCATTTATCAACATTAAATTTCATCTGCCATTTTGTTGCCCAGTCACCCAGTTTTGAGAGATCCTTTTGTAGCTCTTCGCAGTCTGCCTGGGTCTTAACTATCTTTAGTAATTTTGTATCATCTGCAAATTTTGCCATCTCACTGTTTACCCCTTTTTCCAGATCATTTATGAATATGTTGAATAGGACTGGTCCAAGTACATACTCCTGGGGGACACCACTATTTACCTCTCTCCATTCTGAAAACTGATCATTTATACCTTCCCTTTGTTTCCTATCTTTTAACCAGCTAACAATCCATGAGTGCACCTTCCCTCTTATCCCATGGCAGCTTACTTTGCATAAGAGCCTTTGGTGAGGGACCTTGTCAAAGGCTTTCTGAAAATCTAAGTACACTATATCCACTGGATTCCCGTGGTCCACATGCTTGTTGACCCCCTCAAAGAATTCTAGTAGATTGGTGAGGCATGATTTCCCTTTACTAAAACCATAATTTGTTGACTCTTCCTCAGCAAATTATGTTCATCTATATGTCTGACAATATTGTTCTTTATTATAGTTTCAACCAGTTTGCCTGGTATTGAAGTCTGGCTTACAGGCCTGTAATTGCCGGGATCACCTCTGGAGCCCTTTTTAAAAATTGGCGTCACATTAGCTATCCTCCAGTCATCTGGTACAGAAGCTGATTTAAATGATAGGTTACAGACTACAGTTAGTAGTTCTGCAATTTCACATTTGAGTTCCTTCAGAACTCTTGTGTGAATACCATCTGGTCCTGGTGACGTATTGCTGTTTAATTTATCAATTTGTTCCAAAACCTCCTCTAATGATACCTCTATCTGGGACAGTTCCTCAGATCTGTCACCTAAAAAGAATGGCTCAGGCTCGGGAATTTCCCTCACATCCTCAGCCGTGAAGACCGATGCAGAGAATTCATTTAGTTTCTCTGCAATGGCCTTATCATCCCTTATCGTCTCCTTTAGCACCTTGATCGTCCAGTGGCCCCACTGGTTGTTTAGCAGGCTTCTTGCTTCTGATGTACTTAAAAAAAAATTGCTATTACTTTTTGAGTCTTTGGCTAGCTGTTCCTCAAATTCTTTTTTGGCCTTCCTAATTGTATTTTTACACTTCATTTATCAGTGTTTATGCTCCTTTCTATTTTCCTCACTAGGATTTAACTTCTACTTTTTAAAGGATGCCTTTTTGCCTCTCACTGATTCTTTTACTTTGTTGTTTAGCCACGGTGGCTCTTTTTTGGTTCTCTTACTATGTTTTTTTATTTGGGGTATACATTTAAGTTGAGCCTCTAGTATGGTGTCTTTAAAAAGTTTCCACGCAGCTTGCAGATTTTTCACTTTTGGTGCTGTACCTTTTAATTTCTGTTTAACTAACCTCCTCATTTTTGTGTAGTTCCCCTTTCTGAAATGAAATGCTACAGTGTTGGGCTGCTGTGGTGGATATTACATTTAATTATATTATGGTCAATATTACCAAGCGGTCCAGCTATGTTCACCTCTTGGAGCAGATCCTGTGCTCCACTTAGGACTAAATCAAGAATTGCCTGTCCTATGGTGGGTTCCAGGACCAGCTGCTCCAAGAAGCAGTCATTTAAGGTGTCAAGAAACTTTATCTCTGCATCCCGTTCTGAGGTGACATGTACCCAGTCAATATGGGGATAATTTAAATCCTGCATTATTATTATTGAGTTTTTTATTTTAATAGCCTCTCTAATCTCCCTGAGCATTTCACAGTCACTATCACCGTCCTGGTCAGGTGGTCGGTAATATATCCCTACCGCTATATTCTTATTATTAGAGCATGGAATTTCTATCCATAGAGATTCTATGGTACAGTTTGATTAATTGACGATTTTTACTTCATTTGATTCTACGTTTTCTTTCACATATAATGCCACTCCCCCACCAGCACGACCTATTCTGTCCTTCCGATATATTTTGTACCCTGTATCCCACTGATTATCCTTATTCCACCAAGTTTCTGTGATGCCTATTATATCAATATCCTCATTTAATATGAGGCACTCCAGTTCACCCATTTTATTATTTAGACTTCTAGCAATTCTATGCTAGAAATACCAATTTCTATTGTGCTGTAAGGTGCAGGCACAAGTAAAGCCAGGAGGCTCTCCAGGGTAGCTGAGCATGCCTTTCTCTCCCATCAGTGTCTTCATATCCTGGCTACCTCAGGGATTGGGTACAGGGCACTGTGCATTGAGGGAATGGGGAGACCACTGGATTCCCTCTCCAGGGCAGTGACTGCTAGCAGTAACCAACAACTGCCCAGTAGCATATGAGAAATGAGCGTGACCAGTCTCAGCTCAGCTCCCAGGGAACCAGGTGACCATAACTGGCCCTTTCATCTCAGTAGAGGGCCGCAGGGACAGAGCTCCCCTCTAGCAGCCATACTCAAAAGGCAGCACCCAGGCATGCTGGCCGGGAAGTTTGCACTGCAGGCATCCTGCTCTATCCCTTTGCAGAACTCTCCCTCCCACCCAGCATCTCCCCCATCCCTACCAGACCCTCTACTCACCCCAAGGGAGCGAAGATTTGTGCTGGAGACACCACACAGCAGCCACGTTCACCACCTGCGCCCTCTGCCATCCACCCGTCTGCTCCGGCTTTATTTAAGCCCCCACCACGGAAGAAGACAGCTGCTCCCAGAAGGCTCCGGCCCCCACCTCAGCTGCTGTTTACTCAGCGGGTGTTCAGGAACTTGCAAAATGGGAAGTTGGGGGAAATTCCCCTCCTGGCCCCCTCTTGCAGTTATTGCTTCCTCAGGCCTTTGCGGTGAACGGTCGCGGGTCACCCTAGCAAGCTGGTGTGAGTGGCCTTACATCTTCTTGAGTCAATGAGCCGCAGCCCTACTCTCAGCCCTGCTGCTCTAACCACTAGACATCACTCCCCACCCAGAGCTGGAACGGAACCCAGGAGTCCTGACTCCCAGTCTCCTACTTATACCAGTAATCGAGGGAAAGGCTGGCCACTTGGACGGGGGCTCAGGATGCTTCAGACCAAAACCTTGTGCAATCTTGGCCCCTGAGGCAGATTTTCTTCATTCCCGCTGGTGACCAGCTCCAAGCCTGAAGAGTGAGGCTGGAGAACCCCTGGGTTGTTGCTGGCTTGGACACACCCTCCCTGTGTGCGCATGAGCAGATCACTGAACCTCTCTGGGCCTCAGTTTCCCATCTGTGAAATGGGAAGAATAATTGTTCCTCTGCCTTGTTTATTTAGATTGTCCTGGGACAGGGGCTGAATGTCTGTGCAGCACCTGGCAGAATGGGGCCCCAATCTTGATCAAGCGTAGGCAGCCCCCAGCACAATGGAGGCCCCACTCTCGGTCAGGGTCTGTGAAGCACCTGGCACAATGCAGGCCCTAATCTTGATCAGGGTTTGTGCAACACTCCATACAATATGGCTCTGATTTCAGTCACCGTCTGTGCTACAATGGGGCCCAAGTCTCAATGAAGGACTGTGCAGTGCCTGGCCCAATGGAGCCCGATCTCATCGGGGCTCTGTAGGGGCTACTGCAGTGCCAATGGTAAATGCTGCTCCAACACTGAAATGGTAACCGGGGGCCCTAGCCAGGACCACGTTTTGGCGCTATGTTAGGAGGGAGGAAAAGGAGACAAGACCCGCAGCTGGAACTGCTCTGTGATGACACTGGACATTTCAACCGTGCCAGGAGAGAGCCTGGCCAGGGAGAACCAAACTCCCACACCACTGCCTCCTAGAACTGGTATTTTCCCAGGTTGTGATTTACCTCCGTGTCAGAGCATGTTCGCTTGCTCAACCCTGGAATCTCCCTGAGCGGCGCTGCAGGGCACAAGGGGTTAAACTCTCTGCGCACAGAGTGTCCCAGGACCCCGGGTAACTACAGGGTGCTCGGGAGTGTTACCCAACTGTGGCCCTTTCATCACAGCCTGAACTAGTGCCAGGTCATGGGGCACGTGCCGTCCTCTGAAGCAAACAGGATCGGTCCAAGTTACGAAACCAGGGGTGTTCTGACTGCATAGGGGCCCAGCGTTGGGGATGCAGGAAGCACCACGCAGCTGTGAAAAGGCCCCTTCTAAGCAAGAAGCTCTTGCTGCCCTTGGGGTGGGTAGTAAAGAAAGAGCCGACTGCTGTGAGCTGGTTACCCCCTAGAGTTAAGCCTGGCCAGGATGTAGATGGGAGATCAGGTAGAGGTGTTGCAGGGAGTGGTGTAGGTTGCCTCTCCTTGGGATCAGTGCAGATGCCCCCATGTGTTGCGAGGGGGCACTGTGGTACAGGGAGTGGGGTGGGGGCTCAGTAAGGGGGCACTGTCCCCTCAGAGTCAGTGCTGGCATCAGTGTGGCATTAAGGGGCGCTGTGCTGCATGGAGCAGGGTAGGGGGCATGCTCCCCTAAGCAGCAGTGCTGATACTACCAGGGCACTGTGTGGTGGGATACCCTGCTGGTTGGTGTGGCGCCCGCTGCTCTGCTGTAGTTTTTTGGCAGACACACAATGCTGTGGTTCTAACCCCTCGTGCAGATTAAAGACATTTTTTCTCAAGTGCAGAAGCATTAAATGCACCTCACTACCCAAATGCCAGCCTAGGTCAGTTCTGTCATCAGTCGCCCCTGATAGTCCCAGGTAGATCAGGGGTGGGGGCTGTCCCTCCCCTATTACTCCCTGTCCTAAATTGATGCTTTGGCACAGTGTTAATGCTTGCTACACTCTACACCAGAAACAGGTAAATTTCAGCAAGTGGTGAGCAGTCTTTGTATAAACAGCGGTGGTGTCCCACCCCAGAGGCAGCTGAACCTAAAGGTATATGTACACCGCTGATTAAGGTGTAAGTGTAGCAAGGCTAGACTTACGCCTCTAGCTTTCATATAGCTAGCACGGGTAACAACAGCAATGACGCTGTGCTGGCACAGGCATCAGCATGGGCTAGCAATCCCAGGAGAAGCCTGCCAGGGACCATGGCTACTTATCTGAGTGGCTAGCCCGTGTTGAAGTCTATGATGCCACATCTGCACGGGTGTCGTTACCTGCACCCTCTAGACTAAAGCGAGCAGTGGTATGCTCTCTCACACTAGTCACACCTTCATCTGCGGTACAGACATACCCTTGGCACTGGGTGAGTGGTCTTTGTATAAACAGCTGCCATGCCCCACCCAAGAGGCAGGTGCAAGTGAGGCGTAGGGTATGTCTACACTTAAACCATTACAGCTACAGCCGCGCCACTGTAGCGCTTCAGTGTAGAGAGTACCTGCGCCGACAGGAGGGTTCTCCCGTCTGTGTAGATAATCCACCTCCCGAGAGGCAGTCGCTAGGGTAACAGAAGAATTCTTCCATCAACCTAGCGCCATCTACACCGGAGATTAGGTCAGCATAACTGCATCTCTCTCCATGTAGTTATACAGCTGTAAGTTCCCAGTGTAAACCACCCCTTTGTCTCTCTCTGAAGGATATGACAAACCAATCCCATTTATTGGTAGAATCTGCCCCAGGCAATTACCTCTGACCTGGATGAAAAGTGGCTTTAAATTCCTGCACGCACAGTGCTGTTACAAAAACAGAGTGACACTCCACCGCTCCCACCCTGAAGAATGAAGATGGGAGAATCCTGTGGTTTCAGGCCATGGTCACTGCAGGCATTTTCCCTTGTGCATGGCAACCGTACTGTGGTCAGCATCTCCCTTCCTGCAAAAACAGAAGTAAGAGAAAGACAAAGGAAAGTGCAGGGCCATTACTTAATGGGGAAGGAGAGCAAATAATGGCTGACACAGGGAAGGCTGAAGTGTTTAATGCCTTTTTTGTTTCAGTCTTTACTAAAAAGGTTAGTTGGGACCAGATACTTAATACAGTTACTATTAAAAAGGGAGAAGGAAGAACACATTCCAGAATAGGGAAAGAACAGGTTAAAGAATATGTAGCTAAGTTAGATATATTCAAGTCAGCAGGGCCTTCTTAAATGCACCATAGGGTAGTTAAGGAACATGCTGAAGCAATCTGCAAACCAGTAGTGGTTCTCTTCAAGAACTCCGGGAGAATGGGTGAGGTCCCAGAGGACTTGGGATAACACCTATCATCTTCCAAAAGGGGGGAAATGGAGGACCCGGGGAATTATAGACTCAGTCTGCCTAACTTTGATACCCAGAAAAAGATACAGGCACAAATTATTAGACAATCAGTTTGTAAGCCCCTAGAGGATAAGAAGGTTATAAGGAATAGCCAACGTGGATTTGTCAAGAACAAATCATGCCAAACCAACCTAATTACCTTCTTTGACAGGATAACTAGCCTAGGGGATAGAGGAGAAGCAGTAGATGTGATATATCTGGACTTGAGTAAGACTTCTGACACAGTCCCACATGACAGTCTCAGAAGCAAACTAGGAAAATATGAAATTACTAAAAAATGGGTGCATAACTGTTCAAACACTGTTCTCAAAGGGTAGTTATCAATGGTTTGCTGTAAACTGGGAGGATGTATCTATTTAATATTTCCATTCATGACTTGGATGATGCAGTAGAGAGTATGCTTATAAAAATGCAGATGACACAAAGCTGAAGGGGATTGCTAGCACTTGGAGGACAGGATTAGATTCAAAATGACCTTGGATGAATTGGTCTGAAATCAATAGGATGAAAGTCAATAAAAACCAAGTGCAAAACACTACACTGGGGAAGGAAAAACCAAACACACAAGTACAAAATAGGAAATAACTGGCTAGGCAGCAGTACTGCAGAAAAGGAACTGGAGGGTGACATCGTGGATCTCAAGTTGAATATGATTCAAGGCTGTGATGCTGTTGCAAAAACAGCAAATGTCATCTGGGATGTAGTAACAGGAGCGTTGTAGGTAAGACACAGGATGTAACTGTACTTGCTGTACTTGAGGTGAGGCCTCAACTGGAGCCCTGTGTTGTTTTGGGCACCACACTTACATGCAAAAGGTTGTTATAAAGATTAGTTGTTCTCCATGTCCACATAGAGTAGGAAGAGAAGTAAATGGATTAGATTGCAGCAAGGGAGATTCAAGTTGGACTTTCTAACCCCAACAATAGGTAAGGACTAGAACAGGTTACACAGGGAGCAGGCAGAATCCCCTTATTGGATAGACACCTGGCAGGGATAGTCAAGGTATACTTGATCCTGCCTCAGTGCAGGGGGATGGACCAGATCACCTTTGGGGTCCCTTCCAGTCCTACGTTGCTATGATTCTATAAACCGCACAAAGGGAAACAACAGGAGGGAGAGAAGGAATGGGAGAAGGGATGATATGGAGAAATACAGAGAGGCAGTTGCACATGGCAGCTTGCAAAGGCAAAAGCTCTTGCGCCCACATCCAGGAAAGACAGAGGAGGAGCTAGTGCTAGATGGGAGGGAAAGTTCAGACCCTGCAAGTAACAAGGCACCAGGGAAGCCGTACATGACACGGGGTCTCTGAAATTGAGGCGAATAGCGGGGAGCCAACCCCAGAGCCTGCAATGAGCAGCAGAGACATGATCAGATCATGGTATGTTTTATTCAGCACATTCCCCTCCCTGCCCAATAAGATCCAGGCTAGCAGCAGTGAGAATGTTCACAGGGTGTTCACAGGGCATTACCCCCCATCCCCCAATATGTTCACAGGCCATTCTCCGCCATGCTCTCAGGCACCCCTCACAACCATCTGGTGTGGGAAAGATCTGGTGAAATGGATGAGTCTGAGGGAGACACGTGTCCGCTCCCCGCATAGGAGCAAGCCAGCGTCTGCCTCGAGGCTGGGCTGACTCCCCTCATATCAGCCCCTCTCACAGATGACCTCAATGACACTCTGCTCCATGGGCACAGGGTCCAGGCAGCGGTGGGCTGTGCTGCCCACGATTTCATCTAGCAGGAAGTGCACCAGGTTCTCATCGCAGACAAAGCGCCACAGGTAGAGCTGTAGATAGTAGCAGTCCACCTGGATCTGCTGCAGGCCGTAGCGCCCGAAGGTCCGCAGCCGCACGCACTCCAGGAAGGTCTTCAGGCTGATCTTGATGATGCCGGTCAGGACGGAGACCTGGGGGGTGGGTGGGGAGGTCATTCAAGCACTGTCCCCTATGGGCTTGGAGGACACAGAGGGGAAGATTCACCCCCAGGACTCCCTATGTGGGAGAAGTCTCTTGTGGAGGAATGAGGCCAGGTCTGGGCTGCACCCCCAGCCAGAGGGGCAAGGCGGTCAGTGGCAGCTAGGGAACAGGGAAGTGTGAGTGAACATGGAGTGGTTGTGTGACACCTCTGGAGGGAAGGGTCCCCAGAGGACAGGGGAGGTGTGTGGGGAGCTCTGTTTCTCCTTTAATGCACTGGGGGGAGAGGGGGTCCATTGAAGATTAATAGAGCCTAAGGCCAGAAGAGACCACTGATCAGATGGAGTGAGTGTTGGGAGCTGTGTCCCTGCTCTGATGCACTGGGGGGGAGGGAGCTAGAGGACAAGCTGAGTTTAGGGGGCTCTGATCTGTGGGGGGCTCTCCCCCACCCCCAGGGTGGCAGCTCTCCTCACCTTGTTGAACTCCACGGGGCTGAAGATGTCGATGCACTCAGAGAACAGCTTCTGAATGTTACTCAGGAGGTTAGTGTCCAGGGGGGCACTGCACGGGGAGGGGTGGGGGGAGAGGCAGAGACAAGGGGTTACACACTCACCAGCAGCCAGGAACCCCATTGCACAGCAGGGGATTGGATCTGGGCAGCCCTCCTCACCTGAGGCTGCGTCTGGGAGTGAAACACTGGGTCAAAGCCCCCCCTCCTCTGGGGTGCAGGTAGGAGCAGGCCCACCTGCCTTCCTGCAGGCCACTCACCCCAACATGTAGCTAGGAGGATAGACACCTCACTGCAGCTCTGCCAGTGCCCCTCAGTTCTGACCTGCAGCCCCCTGCTATCCCAGCCCTGCCGGTGCCCCTCA
>NW_020664440.1:30494663-30501578 GCF_002925995.2 Terrapene triunguis
TCACTTCTGACCTGCAGCCCCCTGCTTTTCCAGCCCTGCACTCCCCCCGCCAGTGCCCCTCAGTCCTGACCCACTCCACACCCCATTGCAGCCCCCTGACCTGGGTGTGTAGCTGGGTGCATAGCGGCTCTGCTGCCGGGAGCTGCTGTACACAGAGAAGGTCCTCTTGCTGGAGTCGCTGCTCTGGGCCTTGCGGACGCCCTCCTCATACAGGAGCCCCACCTGCAAGGGGGGAGGCAAGAAGCCTGGGTGAGTGCGGGGTCCCTGGGGGTACAGGAAGCCCTGGATCCTCCTTTTCCCCACTGACCTGCACGTCGATGGAGGTGGTGTCCTCCACCACCCTCTTCATGACGGCCCGCACGTTGCGTGGCTCAATGGTGTTGACCCAGTCGCGTGTCTCCACACTCTTGCGCAGCATCTGCGAGATGATCAGCCCCTGCACCTTCACGTAGTGGTTGAGCAGCCTCTGGGCCGCCTCGCGGGCCTCCGCACACAGGCTGGTAACCGGGGTGATGGGGGAGTGGTCCTAGGGAGGGAGAACAGCGGGTCAGTAGTGCCGGACAGGGCATTTTCCCCAACACCCACTAGCTCCACGAGGGGCACTCAGGAGGGATAGGCTGCCCCCACCCTTCCCCACGTGCCACCCAGCACCACCTGCTCCATGTGGAGTAGGGGCACTCAAGACGGCATGGGCTCCCCCCATCCTACCCTGCCCAGTGCCATCCATACATCGCTTCCCCCCAAGCTGCCCCCATCCCTGATGCTCCCCATGTCCCCACTGCCTGCAGGTGGGGATGGAATCTCACACCCACTGAAGGAGTGGGGTGGTCAGATCAGCTGGGACCTGACAGGAAACCCTGTGGCATGCAGCAGAGCTCAGGGGGGCGCATGCCCACTCACTAGATCTCCCACTGCCATCTAGCTTGAATACATATATCCCATCCCTTCCCCTGGGCAGACAATTCCCCAGCCCTGGGGATCCCAACCCCAGGGAACATCCCCTGGAAATTTGGCTTAGTCACACTCCCTGGGGCCACCTCCTAACACGCTCCTCTTCGGGGCTCAAACCCCTCAGATGGAGACTGCCTCCTCCACCCCTGTCTAGGTCCATCCTACTAGCCCTTGATGGGAAAGGAAGCCTTGGGTATTGAGGGGCTTTGAATTGAACATGGGGTCCCAGGTGGAGAATCCCCAGAGCCAGATAGACAGGGACTCCCCTCCCCGCATATTGAGGGCCTGGATCCCAGATCAGGATCTCGGGGGCGGGGGCGTGTTTCCTCCTTGCTCCCGGGTCCCAGGGGTTGGTGCCTGCCCACCTGCACTAGGAACTGCTCGTCGGTCAAGGTGAGGATGTAGCTGATGGTGGAGGTCTCGTAGTCCAGGCAGAGGCGGGAGAGCAGGAGCAGCAGGGCGGGGGGAGTGGAGCCACCCTTGTCCCCTGTGGTCTCACAGAACTGCCGTGCCGTCTGGCAGATGGACTTGATGAAGCCAACGATCAGGCCCTCGCGGACACCCTGGCTGCAGAACTCACCCTGGGGGATGAAATGGGGGGGGGGGGGGGGTTCAGCACTTTCTCTTGCTGCCCGGTAGAGTGGCTCCTCCTGGAGCCAGGCAGCTATCCTGACACCATCTCCCCACTCCATGTCTGCTCCCCCAGATGAGGACTGCCCATGGAATACACCCAGACGACAGACCGGGTGGGGATCGGGCACCAGCAGAAATGTCATAGTGGGAGGAGTCCTGGGAGCTGTGGGTTGGGATTAGGGAGAAAGATACAGGAAAAAGTTACAGGGACATAGGACTCAAAGGGACCTTCTAGGTTACTGAGTCCAACCCCTCCTATCACAAGTAACCAGGCCCTATCATCCCGGCCACAAACTCCCTTGTAAAACTAGCTGGGCTCTTTGCCCCCCACTCCACCTGCTGGGAGGCTGTTCCAGACCCTTCCTCCTCTGATGGTAGAAACCATCTCAATTCCAACCTCAGCTGATTCCTGGACACTTTATCCCCATTTGTTCTTGTGCCAACACTGTCCTTTCGCTTCAATAGCTCTTTCCCTCCCTGGGGTTTGCCCCTCTGCTGTATGGATAGAAAGCAGTCAGATCCCCTCCTGGCCTTCCTCTGACCAATCTAAACAAGCCCAGCTCTTTCAGTCTCCTCCCCTAAGATCAGCTCTCCTTTCTCCTCATCAGCCTAGGAACTCTTCTCTGCACATAAGCCAGTTTGAAAATCTATCTGATAGATGGGGCTTTTCAGTCCACCAGACGAAGGCATAGCAAGATCCAATGGCTGGAAGTTGAAGTTAGACAAATGTAACTTTGAAATAAAGCAATTTCCTAGCAGGGAGGGTGAATAAACCCTGGAACAGTTCACCAGGGGAGCCATGGGCTGGCCACCGCCTGGAGTCTTTAAAGCAAAACTAGATCTCTTTCTAAACTAGATCTCTTTCATGCTTTAATCCAGCGTCTGGGGAAAATTCTATAGCCTGGGTGCGTGGGAGAGCACTGGGTGATCATAATGGTCCCTTCTGATTTTAGAATCTCGGGAAGTCCCACATGGCTCCTTAGTTCAAGAGACAAAGCACACAGCTGAATTGTGTATCAACATAAAAAGGAACATCTATGGTGTAGTCTCAATTGCACAAAGTCCTTGTGGGAGACGGGACATTCATAAAGGCCGCAGCTCTGAAGCCAGTTATGAAGTCAGGAAGGGCCCAGCAGCAGTCAGGAAACCCCTGCAGACTGATACAGAACAGTATCTGCATGGAACACATTATTCCAGAGGTCACCAAACTGGGAGGCGTGCCACTCCAGGGGGCCATGGAAGAACCTTCAGGAGCAGGGGGCAGCAGAGACCAGGCCAGCCCCAGGGTTGGGGAGGGAGCACCACCCAGCCCCTCCCTGCCCGCAGCTCTGATCCCGTCCCCAGCCACATTCCCGGCCCTGTGCCTGGCCCCAGCCTCGGGGTGGGGTGGGGCTGGGAGCAGAGCAGAGCCGCACCTGACTGCGGGCCCAGTTGCCAGCCCCCACCACAGCCCCCTGTGGCTTCACCCCTGCCCCCAGTGCTATTATCCCCCTTATACAGATGGGGAAACCAAGGCACAGAGCGGCTAAGTGACTTGCCCAAGGTCACAGAGGAAGCCTGTGGCAGAGCAGGAAATTGAACCTGTCTCCCAAGTCCTAGGCTAGTGCCTGAACCCCTGGACCATTCTTTTGGGTTTCTTCATCTCTACAAATGGAGCTAATGATAGCGACCGCCCTTATATAGAGCTTTGAAGATGTCCTGATGAAAAGGGCTAGAAGAGCTAGGGATTGCTGAGGGGCAGTAGAACTGTTGGAGGAGAAACTGAATATACCTGACTCTCAATCTCTAACTCCCATGGCTCACAGTCCCCTCCTCCCCCCCCAGGCGGTGTCACCTTGAAGTAGGGCTTGTTGGAGAAGGTGATGTCCTTTGCTGTGAAGAGGTGGACGTAGGTGAGCACCGACTTGATCTGGTTAAGGACAGAGGCCGAGATGGTGCCCAGCAGCTCGGCCAGGTTGGGGCTCTCCTTGCCTGCCAGGCGTGGGGCAGCTAGCGACTGGCGCACATCTGTCAGACAGTCCTGGTAGAAGCTCTGCAGGGCCAGCAGGTACTGGCGGATGCGCTCCTTGGCAGCCCGCACCACAATCTCCGTGCCCTCTGCTGCCACATTGGAGGCCGGCAGCAGCTTGGCCAGGGCTTGTAGGCGCCGGTGGAAGCGGTCCAGGGCCCGCACCAGCAGTGAGTTGTCCCCGACCCCTTTCTCCAACTGGATGCGCCGCTCCACCAGGGAGAAGTATGTCTCCATGAGGGAGTTGACAAAGGCCACCAGCTTGTCCTGTGCCATGCGGGTGATGCCCTGCACCCCTTCTCGGCTGACAAAAAGCTCCTGGTAGGAGGCGATCACCAGGCACATGTTGCTGACAAAGATGTTGCAGCCACGGTCGATGAACTCCAGGATGTCAGTGATAGGGGCACCACCTGGCTGCCCCAGCTCTGCTTCTAGGGCCTCCAGCTCAGCCTCCAACCGGCAGCGGGCATGGGAAAGGAACTCGTCACACAGCTCCTCTGCTGGTTCATCCAGCTGCAGCAGCAGCTCCACGCACTCAGCCAGGTCCTTTGCCCCAGAGCCCCCGTCCCTACCAAGGAAAGGAGAGGACATTGGAAATGGCAGGGGAGCTGAAACATGGACCCCCCACTCCCAATGCACCTGCAGCAGGGTTTAAGGGATGGCTATGGGACTTAACAACAGCATCCAGCTTCTGGACCTGGAATCCAGTCCATTTGTCTCAATTGGGGTAATAATTCTGAAACCTAATGATAGACCTCAATGTTGCTGATTTCCACCATGCCGTCACTATTTGTGTTGACATTAAGTTTCAGAGTTAACAAACCGACTGAAATGAATGGGGGAAGTTGGGTGATTGAGGTAATAGTTAACCTATCATCCTTTGGATCAGACCTTTGCACCCATCTACCCTGGTATCCCTCCCACTCTGGGTCAGACCAATGCAGCTGTCCCACCTCGCTCTTTGTCCACTCCCCCAACACTGGATCAGATCCAAGGGCCTGTACCTGAATTTCTCCCGCAGCTTCTGCGCCAGGTTGGCCATGATCTTCTGGCAGTCGTCCTGGATGCCCTGGAAGGAGGGCATGTGCTGGTACTGGTGCAGGATAGAGCGGGCTTTGCTGTAGTAGCGCACTGCCTGTCCATAGGCCTCCAGTTCCACACACTTGGTGAGGCGGGCAGGCAGCTCAAAGAGAAACTGCAGCTTGCGCAGGAGTGTGTGGACCCCTGGGATCCAGAGAAACCCTGTTAGAGGCAGTGCCAGCATCCCCTAGCACGCACCTCCTCCCTATGCCCTTCTTCAGCTGCTCAGGCAGGATATGGCCTGGAGCTCTTCATGGACCCTCCCACCACCCCTGTTCTATCCTGATTCTTCTAGTCACTGGGTGGTTTGCTGGGCTGCTCTTCCCGCTCCATCAGCTGCCATCTTGGCCCTAGATCAGGGAAACCAGGGTAATACTGCCTTCCCTAGCTGTGGAGAAGAGCAGCCACAGCACTGGCCAAGCAGGGGACTGAACAGTGCAGCTACAGGGCTCTCCCTCCCAGGCTTCCCTCCACACCTCATTTCTATCCTTGGAAGCCCTAGATCCACTCCTGAGTCCCTGTCTCCTGAGAAGGGACTTGGCGTCTTGGCCCAGCCAAGGCAGAGGACAGCACACCTGCCACCCTCTCCCAAAATCCTCTCTGCTCTTGAACCTCACATAGGATTTCCTGTGTCGGATACAACCGATGAGCTCATCTAGCCTGACATGCCTCCAGACGCCATCCCTACTGCCCTGGATCAAACCAATGAGCCTATTCAGCACCGTATCCCTACCACCCCACATCAGACCCTTGGATCTTTTCAGCTGGCTCAGAGGGCGGCTTGTGGCCAGTACCCGAGAGCTTGGTGATCTGCTCATGCTGGTCCTGCAGGGTGCTGCTGATGCAGGCGCTGAACTCCGTGATGACAGCCATGTTGGCAGCCAGGCAATCCATCTCGTCCTCCATCTTCTTGAAGTCATTCTTCATCTTGCGGATTGTGTCTGGGGAGTAGAAGAAGGAAATCAGCCAGGCCCAAAGATTCAGCCCCAGTGCTAAGGCCACATCTGGATGACTGGGATCTGGGCGGCCCTGCATGGTACCTGTGGCTGAGATGAACTTGTTGTAGTTCTCATAGACCAGGGTCTGCATGTCGCTGTCCAGGGCGCGGATCTGCTTTACCATGTCAGTCTCACAGTCCATAAGCTGGGCTAGTGAGCACTCCTTCCGCAGCTAGGGAGAGTAACAGTGAGTGAGGGGCATAGCCAGGGATGCCAGCTCTGCCAGTGCCCTTCAATCCCCACCTGTTTCCCCATTATCTCAACCCTGGGCTTAGACCTACAGTTCTGCCAATTCCCCTCAATACTGATCTGCAGCCCCCTACAATTTCAGGCCTAGACTATGTGCCCTCCCCAGCTCTGCTGGTACACCTCAAGCCGACCTACAGCCCCATCAATCTCAGGCCTGAACTCCCCTATTCTGCAGGTACCCCTCAATCATGACCCACAGCCCGCCCAATATTGGGGGATGGAGGTGTATGGGAGGGAGCAGAAAGGAGGGCTCCCCAGGGGAGGCAGGCAATAGTCACCGGCAGGGGTTGCGATATTGAAATGGGTTTGACAGGACGGTTTCCCTGAGAGACAGGCTATAAGGTCAAGCCCTTTTGGGGAGAATCCCCAGGTGCAGTCACTGCTGTGACAGGGTTCCAGGGAGGGAAGTGTGTGTGGGAAGTGCCGCTGGGGGAGCTACCCTGCAGGAGTCTGGGTCCCTGGTAGGGTAAACCAGGGACTTGAGGGGCGAACCCTAGAGAATCAGTATGGGAGGGGAGGCTCCTCGGGCAGGGCTCGGCGATCCAGGCGTGGGGGGAGTCCGGCAGAGGGGTCAGTGTGTGGGGGCTCATAGAGGAATATTGGGGGGAGGACCTTGGTACACAGGGATCCATAGGTTTTGAGAGTCCCCCTGGGTCTGAGCACATCCAGCGTCAGGGAGCACCTTAGTGAGGAACACTTCCGGGTCGAAGTGCGCCCCATTGATGTCAGTAGGTCCCCCGGGATCCCCTCCTGGGGGCAGGCCGCCCCGAGCCTCCCCCGCCGGGTCCGGCAGCCCGTAGTAGAGCTTCAGCATCCCGTGCGGCCGCCGCTTCCCGCCCGGCGGCTCCGAGCCGGGCTCGGCCGGCCCCGGCAGGGGACCCCCCTGGGGAACCGACATCCTCCCCCGGCCGAGAGCCACACAGGTTTGTTTGGACGGGAAAAGACACTGAGGTCACTTCCGGGATCAGTGACGTTCTGTTGAGAACATCCCCCCCC
>NW_020664440.1:30501588-30512212 GCF_002925995.2 Terrapene triunguis
ACGATGATGAGGTCATTTCCGGGATCAGTGAAGTTTTGTTGAGAACATTCATCCCCAATGGCGGTGAGGTCACTTCCGGAATCGGAAGCGTTCTCTTGATTCAGCAAAGATCCCCTGTACCGACGCGTCGCCAGTGGGAAGCAGCGACGCGCTGCTTGGCAGACAATAGCCTCTAGCTCTACAATAAGCCTTTGGCGGCCGGGGGAGGGCAACTGTGACCACGATAAGAAGGTGACATTTTGAAGGTGGCATTGCAACTGAATGATATCTTGTAATGAGCCAATGACATCACAGGCGCTGCGTGGTTCCCTGAGCCTGTGGCAGTGCCCTATCATGCTGTGATGTCACCATGTTAGCATATGACATCCAGTTCCATGCACATATGAATTAATCAGACATCTACACAGCATTTCCCAGACTATTTTATGATGTCAGCACACAGGCGTGATTTTATGACATATCCTGGTCCTTATTTTACCACATGACACCTTCAAACTGGTTTATGACATCATGCTGTTACCGTAGAATTTCTCAATTATTACAATCTGTTAGTCTAGTTAATCTGTGCATCCATCCATAAATCTAACTATCCCCAGGCACACTCATCATCTAATCTATCCATCCATCCCTTTCCACACCCATCTAATGCATCCAACCCATCTACCAGTCCGTGCCCTCACATACCATCTAATCTGTCCAGACATCCATCCATCCATCCATCCCATCCCCATCTAATATTCCCATACATGCTCATTTATCCATCTATAATCTATCATGCATGGGGACAATCTAATTTGTTTATTGCTGTGATATCTCAAGTTGGGGTAAGAGTTCATAATGATTCCCCATCCTGTATCCTCTTTTCCCCTCTCCCAGTGTCCCTCCACGCAACCTTCTGCAATCCCTTCTCTAGCCCCTATGGATGTTCTGCAAACCCTTCTAGAACTCTCAGTTCTTTATGACCTCAGCAAGGATTCCAAACCACTCCTAGCCTGCAGTGAGGTCACGCCATCACTACAAACAGCCTCCAGCCTGCCTCCTGGAGCTAATTACCCCCTCCCAGCACCATGGTCAGCATCAAAGTTACCAAGCAGATGGTCCCTACACCTAGCATGGGATGGGGAGGTATGAGCTGGAAGGACCCCTTTGTCACCGTCACTTTCCCCAGTAAAGTAATCTTCACCAGTGCCTCCCTCCTGCTGCTGCTGGTTCACATGGGTATCTTCGGAGGAGACCTCTACCACTTCACTGTGACCCAGAAGTTCGATCTCATGAGCTTTCATGGCACCACAGTACTACTGGTAAGGGGAGTCCCCTTGCTCCTTGTGTCTTGCAGCTTGGCCTAGAGGTTAAGGCACTAGTCAGGTACTTTGGACACCTGCTTTCTACTCCAATCTCTGCCACAGACTCTGTGACCTCAGGCAAGTCACCTCATCTCTGAAGTGGAGATAACCCATCCCTACGGGACAGGGATCTACGGGCTCTGGCCACTGTCAG
The DNA here is from genome assembly GCF_002925995.2 of Terrapene triunguis. Taxonomy (NCBI): domain Eukaryota; kingdom Metazoa; phylum Chordata; order Testudines; family Emydidae; genus Terrapene; species Terrapene triunguis. Next base: position 30,503,086 of record NW_020664440.1, read on the forward strand.
ACCTTAGGTTCAATCCAGGTTGGCCATTTCTATACCCCTTATACATTTGAATACTGAGGGATGCCTATAGTATGAGGGCTGTGAGGAGGGCAGTATTAGGACTCTTGGGTTCTATTCTCATCTCTGGGCAGGAGTAGTAAGACATTTAGGAGGGGAGTGGGGTCTAACAGGTTAGCACCGGGGAGTGACAGATCAAGGAAGGGTCCTGACCATCTCCCTGACCATTTGCATTGGTCTCTGCAGGTATCCCATGTGATGAGCTTTTACTGGGCCTTGCTTGGAACATTTTACACTTTGGAGGCCAACGACAAGGTTCTCAGGGGGTTTGCCCTGACCTCGCTGGGTAAGTAACTCCAGCCAGATGCCTGAACTGATGGGTGTTCACAGCAAGGGCAACAGGGGAAACTCAGATGAGTCTAACCAGTTTAAGTGGTTTGGGGGGAGGAGCAGGAGTCAGGATTACTGGGTTCTATCCTCAACTCTAGCTGAGAAGTGTGCTCCAGTGGGAGCACCTTCCAAAGCCAGTTTGCATGGGGTATGGCAGCTGGGATTTAGGCTCCCCAGCTCAGGAGATTTCTGAGCATGACTCAGAACCACACAGGGGCACAGCCGGGGGACCCGTGTGCGTGAGGGCAAATGTGTGGACACTCAGTTATTCTGGACACTCCAGCTGTTTAGCTGCCCCTCTGGTCCAGTCGCAAAGGGAAACTGTGAACCCCATTCCCATCCCCATCCCCTTGACCAGGGCTCTGGCTCTATCCCTTCTAGTGATGAACTTCGCCCTCTTCGTGGGCCGCTTCTGCCTGGACTACCTGACTATCGAATACAGGGAGGAGTTTTACTGAGCCCCAGCCTGGCCTTGTCCAAAGCAGCCCTGGAGAGAGATGCACACGCAGCATTCATCCCCAGATCTGTCGGACTTGGGAAGCGGGGAGGGAAGGAGGCAGTAACACACTGCTCCGGCTGTAGCCAAAATCAAGTTTAATAACAATACAGGATATTGCTGTAGTGTTAGAGACGGTGTCATTCATTAGTCATGTCACCTTCCTGGGAGGTGGGAGCAAGGCAGTCATTACAGCCAGGATCTTTCCCCCAATACGCCCAATGGGCATTCAACAACTCAGGTGGCCAACCCTCAGTGGGAGCATTTGATGGCTACAGGGCTCATCCGTTCCATAGCAGTGGCCCATCACAACCCCTACCCCAACACCCTAACCATAGGGTCATGCTAACGGACATGGGCCCGATCCAACCCTCTGGCTCATGGTGGAACCAACACAAGGGAGGGGAAGAGGTTCAGATTCCAGCCCCTTCATCCCCCACCACAAATAGCTCCCACCCATTGGGGAAGCCTACAGGACTTATGTTCATAGCTCTCCTTTCCACTGGCAGTGGCTTGTGAGGAAGGTGCTATTTTTCCTCTACTGCCTTCCAGCCTAAGTCCCATGTCACCTCCCCTACCCCAGGGCTAGCAAAGCAGAAAAGGGTGGGAGCTTGGGAGGTTGCAAAACAGCAGATCTGGACTAAGGCCCAGTCAAAGAGCTGGACACAGGAAAGCAGTGGGATTGGAGGCAATGGTCAGTTTTTGGGCAGGGGGCGTGGTGTGTGCTCTCTTTGGTCACTGCAGCCGCCCCATGCATTTCAAACCCTACAGGAAGAACTGTCTCCTATCAACCATTTCAATAAATAGAAGGAAAACAACTGTATTCAAAGCATGAAACCCCATCCCCACCAGAACTCTGAAAATCCACAAGCCAGGAAGTCTCTTCCCCTCCCACCCCCCATCTTTAAGCTCCAGTGCTGACCAGCATGTCCCATCCCCTCCCTAAACTCCAGAACAGGTCAATACTTCACACACACGTACGCCCCTTTCCAGTAGGGGACAGCCCAAAGCACCCATGGCGACAGCTCTGTACAGAGATGGAGGGACCAACTTTGGAATTACACCTCCCACCCGCCCCCATGGGATGCAGGGGGACACCAACCCCACTCCATTCTCGTTAGTAAAATAATCACACACAAGAGGCCCAGCCAACTCCTTCCCTTTCCCCTGGTATTCTGAGATGGGAAGCGAAGGCTCTGCTCAACGGAGCTGATGTTGGAGGAGGGGGTTAACGATATCTCATCCCTGCAAATAATGCTGGACATAGAGGGGTGGATCTCAGTATTTGCCCATCGAATTCTGGCAAAGTTAAGGCCCAGGTAGTTACTGATGTTAAAAATTAGAATAGTAAGTTATACCTCCCCCGCCCCCCCAATATAGCTCAGTAGGAGGGAGGGCAAATGAGGATGCGACAAGGGGCTGGTTACTGTCATTTGGTTTGAGCTGCATTTGCAAAACTAAAACGTGTGTGTGTGTGGCAGGGAGAGGGTTGGGATCCAGTGTCCGTTCCATTTGAACCCCCAAAGGATGTGTGGGAGCAGAGGGATAATGGAAGATTCTGTACCACTCCCATTCCCAGCAAAGCAGAAGGGCAGTTTTATGTGTGGTCTGTGGGTGGGGCTGCAATCCTGCCCCATCCCCAGGCAGGAAAGGAGGTTTCTGTTGGAACAGGCCTCCCTCAAAAGTCCCAGCAGCTGGCTGTGTCAAACAGATCCGCTGTCTCCCATCTAGTTGAGACCAGGAAAATAATTACATCTCCCTCCTCGGGGCAAAGGGGTTTTGGGGACAAGGGTCAATAAAGCACAAGGTGGCTTAACGTAGCAGATGGGCTTAGAATCAGAGAGCTCTGAAGTGTTTTGAGGCTACAGGAATTGGTCCATCAAATATGGGATGGGTTTTACAAGGCACCTCTGAGGAAGCAGAGGCTGCCCAGGATTAGAGAATGGGAAAGGGGAACAAAAGAGCCCTGAACCCTTTCAAACACCTGCATTCAGACAATTGTGTTCTCACCCACTGAGACATACTGGGTTGGCAAGTTCCAAGTGATGGACAGTTGAGAGGCTCCTAGGGGAAGGGCATTCAAGCCCAGGGTTTAAGGAGCCAGATACCAGTTTCAGGGGGGCACGGCTGTAATGCCATGGAGTTCACGCTTCCAAGGTGTGGGACGTTTGCCCTTCAGTGCTGCTACCACCCAGCTTTTCTGCAGGCAGGAATGGAAATGCCCAATTTCCCTGCACACACACCACCAGCAGCATTGCTAGTTACAGAGTGGAGAAACTGAGGCATGGGGCTGGGAAGTGACTCACCTGAGACTGAACAACAGGGTCAGCAGCAGTGGGAACAGAACTCAGGAACCCTGGCTCCCCATCTCCCTGCTCGGACCAATAAATCCTTGTGGGCTGGCAACGGAACCCAGGAGTCCAGGCTTCCATTCCTGTGCTGCCTCTCACTTGCCCGTCCTTGGACACACTCGCACTAGCAGCACAAGCCCTCCCCGATCACCAGACACTTTCCTCTTGCCTGGCCCATTCCAAAGCTGAACAGCTACAGTGGAAAGGATTCTCAGCTGGAGCACTTTGCGACCAGAGGGCTCATTCCAGCCCATCTCGGGGGCCCCAATCCACAGCTGTACAAGCCTCCCCTTTCCTCCCAATCCTGCTCTGCCCACCCCACCTAGAGATTTATTTAAGTCTCATTTTTAAAAGAGGCCAAAGTCACTTCACACCCCCCCTCATCAGTTTCATGTTTTGACTCTCAGCTGAGCTGACCCAGCAGTGTCCTGGCTGGGGGCTTCCCCTTGTACTCCCCCCAGAGCCCCACTTGCAGCTGCCAGTCCCCAGCATCCCTGCCTTGGCAGGCCATTCTTGGTGCCCAGGGAGGAGCCACCAGCTCAGTTCATTCCTGGCCCACCCGGATGTGGGGGTTGAACATGGGGTCCAGGTTGGGGTCATTGTCGGCCGAGGCCCGGCCCAGCTTTGACATGATGATGATCAGGGTTAGGAAGCCGATGCCGCCAATCAGGAGGATGATGACAAACCGCTGCATCAGGGATCTTGGCTGCCGCTTCTTGGACCCAGAGCGATTCCTGCCAGGGGGACTTGTTATTAGCATGACAGTAGCAGTGCCCAGAGGCCCAAAGCAAGATCAGGGGCACATCTGGGCATGTGCATCATTAGCACTATTATGGTAGCGCCTAGAGACCGCAAATAAGATTGGGGGCACATTAGCAGTATTATGGTAATACCTACAGGCTCCAACCGAGATTGCGGCCCTATCATGCATGTGCACTGGTTTCCTCCCACCCCACCACCGACCACTTACTTCAGAAGCTGCGCGAACCAACTGAGCGTTGGCCGCCGGCGGTACTTGTCCTCATCACAGTCGATTTGGGTGCCGGATGCCCTGCTGCCGCCCCCACCCTCCCGGGTGTCGTAGACCTTCCGTGGTGTAGAGGCTGCTGGGGAGATGGGGAGTGTAGGAGCTTAGCAGAGAGCCATTGGCACCAGGAAAGGAGGTGGGGGGGGGTACAGGCACTCCCCTAGCCCTATTGTCCCCCCTTCCACCACAGCTAGGCAATCCATACACCAGTTCTTCCCCAGCCCTGTTGGCTGTGGTTGATCCAGAATCCTTTGGCCCTGGGTTATCTTGACCTCTAAGTGGGCTCCTGATCCATACAGGAGTGAATGGAAACAGCCTAAGGGACATGACACACACAACTGCTACCCCACTCAGAAGGTAGCCACTGGGTCCTCACTTCTTAGGGGCTGTGTCCCACTGACTCGTAATCCCCCCACCGTCGCAGGGGAGGACAACTACGCTGCTAACCTGCATTGATGGTGATGGTCTCGTTGCTAGCATTCCCCATGTCGATGACTGAATGCTCCTCCTTCACGCCCCCATTGTTCACGCCCTGCTGCTGCTGTGGGGAAGACAGGCCGGGCGGAGCACTGTAGGAATAGGCCGACAGGGCACTTTGCTGGATGGTCTCCTCTGAGTTGGGGCCTGCAGTTGCTGCCAAGAAAGGAGGGAACAAAGTGAATCCTGTGTGGAATGGGGCAGCCTAAGACAGCTGGCTTCCATCTACAAAGCCAGGACAGCAAACTGTGACCCACTTGCTCCATGGATCTCTGTGTCAGGGACCTAACTAGAACTGATGCCCTTGAACTGAAAGGTCTCATATCCCATTCCTTGATCCCTGAAAGCCTGCCAGTCTTCCCCTCCCATCACTTTAGAAGAGACAGCAGATGAAATTGGACCCCTTGGTCTCATCCCAGGCAGCAGGAAGGTGGGGACTCTGGGCTAGACATGCCCATTGTTCTCAGCCAATGTGGAAGGAGGGGATAGCAGACTAGGTGGGCCCAGTGGTGAGCTGGAGCTGGTTTGCGCGAACCGGTTGTTAAATTTAGAAGCCGGTTTAGAACCAGTTGTTTAAGGGGTGGGCAATTGGGAGAGGGAGGTTTTTCTGTTGTTACACCGGCCCATGGGCCACATCCAGCCCGCGGGACTGTCCTGTCCGGCCCGCCTGAGCTCCCGGATGGGGAGGCTCCCCCAACCCCTCCCCCTTCTCGCAGAGCCTCAGTGTGCCGCGCCGCCAGTGCCCTCGACCACTCCTGGGCAGCTCTGCAGCTCCTGCCGCTTTGAGCGGCATGGTAAGGGGTGGGGCTGCGAGCTCCAGCGGGCCGCGCAGCATCCATACACGCTGCCCAGAGCAGCATGGTAAGGGGGCCGGGCTGGGGCTGGGAGGAGGGGTTGGATAAGGGGCAGGGAGCGGTTGGAGAGGGTGGAGGTTCTGGGGGGGCAGTCAGGGGACGGGGGGGTGGGGTTGGGTAGGCGTGGGAGTTCCGGGGATCTGTCGGGGTGGTGGTGGATGGGGGGTCGGGGCAATTGGGGACAGGGAGCGGGGCGAGCTGGGTAGGGGGTGGAGTCTGGGGGGGGCAGTTAGGGTAGGGGGTCTCGGGAGGGGGTAGTCAGGGGACAAGGAGCAGGGGGGGTTGATGGGTTGCGGGTTCTGAGGGGGGCAGTCGGGGGCAGGACATGGGTGGGGGTCGGATGGGGGGGAGACAGGCTGTTTTGGGAGGCACAGCCTTCCCTACCCGGCCCCCGATACAATTTTGCAACCCCGATGTCCAGGGCCGGCTTTAGGAAGTGTGGGTCCCGATTCGAACAGTTTTGACGGGGCCCCGGCAGCGATGACTAAAAAAAAAAAAAACACGTGGGGCTTGTACTCACCAGGCGGCGCTCCGAGTCTTTGGCGGCACTTTGGCAGCGGGTCTTTCACTCGCTCCGGGTCTTTGGTGGCACTGAAGGACATGCTGCCGAAGACCCGGAGCGAGTGAAGGACCCGCCGCCGAAGACCCGGTAGAGAACTGGTTGTTAAGATTTTGGCAGCTCATCACTGGGTGGGGCTCTAGATCTGATCCCCAGTGTGGTGACAGTGGGGGAGGTGGATACGGGGCTAGATAGGCCCTGTGCAGGCATCAGTGGAGCCATTCCTATACCCATAACCCGGCAGCACTCACCAGAGAAGCTAGACCAGTCAGTGTAATCTGTGGTATCAGGCGACTCTGTCTCTTGTATGGTATCAGCCTCATCAATCTGAGGAGAACAGAAAAGAACTGCGTCAGACCTTAGACACCAAAGCAAACTCTGCCCCATCAACTCAGCCAACCCCAGATAGTGGTTGCTGCTCAAGCCGGAAGCTAGATCAAAGCTGGTGTTCCCTCTGCCCCATCCCCCAAGAGGGGAAAGGCCCCATACTCTGTTCCCCATCCCCGGCTGGTGCATTAACAGCAGTATCCGTCCAGCTTGGCTGTCCTGGCTCCCATCTTGAAAACCCCCAGAGAGGAGCCCCACAACAAGAGGAGAGTCTCATGTGTAGTCTCTTACCAGTGGCAGCCCAAGCCCGGCCCGAGCCCAGTTCACAGTCGACAGTTTCTCTCGTAACACTGAGGCCACCGGACTGACCAGGTTGGCTGGGGGGAAGATCGGACCCTTGCAGCTGGGACACTGGTAGCCAGCTGGGGCCGTGTTCTTTGGGAGCTGGTTTGCCATCTCATTGAGACATGACCAGTGAAACAGATCTGCAAAGGTGAAGAGCATGGAATGTCTTTAAGTGAAGGGTCTAGATCAGTTTACTCCCCTAGTCAGATCTACTTCACAAACATCTCCCCTTCCATTAGTCCCCAGGGCAGCAAGGCTGCTGGAAAGTAAGCAGGAGACCATTCTGCCACAGACATTGTATTCATCCACTCAGTTCTCATAATTGTAGGGGCTTTATTCCCACTTTCAGAGGCCAGCTGGTTCTTATGTGGGGCAAAGGGGTGGGGGAATCTCTGTCTAGAGAGATAGTCGGTCTGATGAAGAAGCTACAAAGACAGAATAAACAGGGTGCCATTTTGGCAATCACTTTTCTGACCCAAGTTTTAATTTGCCTTTTTTTTTTTTTTTTTAAAATCAGGCTTTGGCGGCCAGGTCTGTCACTTGCTAATGAAAAGAAAACCAAGCAAAGCTCTTGAAATGCCCCCAAAGCCATGGCTAAAAGTACCTCACCATAACACACAAGCCGGGCAGTATCTTTGGTGGACAGGAGGGTGTTGCAAAGACGACAGTTGGGGTTGTAATCACTGTCCTGAAGCCACTGGAGATAGGACTGAACAATGCACTGGAAGATACAGGAAGTTAGTGAGAGAAAGCCCATGGCATGGGTGAGGTAGGGTTGCAACTGGAGGGGCAGCACAAGAAAAGACTTTACATTTTAAGGCCTAAGGGGACCATTACATTAGTCAAGTCTGAACTCCTGCCTAGTACAAATCACAGAATCTCCAGTGATTCCTGGATCAAGCCCATAACCTGTGTCTGAGCTGGAGTATCTCTTGTAGAAAGATGTCCACTTATGACTTAAAAACTGCAACGGACAGAGAATTCATCACATCCCTAGCATTTGTAGATAGAAATGTCCAATGAGGTCCATGCTAGCAGGCCCCTGGACAGAATTGTGTAAGGATCAGAGGAAATATGAGGAAGGTGTCCATTGCTGGATATTAACAGGATGCACCGTCACGATGCAGGATAGGGGAAGACTGATAACCAAGAACTGAGGTTGGGACAGGGGAGGAGGTTGTTGAGCAAAGAGGACTTTCAATTGCTTACAACCCTGGATCAAATATGAACCAGTATCCAAGAGGGGAAAGCCCCATATCCCATTCCTCACCTTCCTGAGCCAGCCAGTCCCCCCTCACTGGGGCCAGATTAGAACTGATGCCCTAGAGACTCCCATTCCCCTGAGATGCCATTGCTCAGCAGCCAGACTGGGGCTGGAGTCCAGTTACCTTGGAATGGTTTGCGACGAGGCAGCTCTCACAGACATTCACCCGGTGCTCAAAACAGAAAAGGTTGGTGACTTTCCTTTTGGGGCATTTACACAGCCCCATGGTGCTTCACTGATAACACAGCAGGAGAGAAAGCATACTGAGCAAAATCAAAGCCCAGATCAACCCCACTCCCCTCCCAATGCTGGAACAGAACCCAGGAGTCCTGGCTCCCAATCCCCCTCTGCTCTAACCCACTAGACCCCACTCCCCTCTTGGCTCCAGGGAGGAACCCAGGAGTCCTGGCTCCCAGTCCTGTCCTGTCCCCCCCAACCACTAGACACCACTCCCCTCCCCAGTGCCAGGGATAGAACCCAGAAGTCCTGGCTCCCAGCCCCCAGGGCTCTAACCACTAGTCCCCACTCCCCTCCCCAGTGCCAGGGAGGGCACCCAGGAGTCCTGGCGCCCAGCCCCGCTTTGCCCCTCCATAGGGTCCCCCTGACACTCACAGGCTCCTATTGAGGCTGAGTCCGCTGTTGCCACGTCTCTTCCGGGTAGGATGCAGTTTGATGACGTTCGACCTGAGCAAGTCCCCGCAACCCGGCGCTCTCAGGGAAAGTTCCGGTTCGAAGCCTCGCGAGAAGTAGCGGCAGCGTCACTTCCATTGTAGCGGCGGGTGATTCGAACGGGGCTTGGCGGCGGGTTCCAGCCCGCTTGGCGCGGAGCGGACAGGCCCACGGATGGCGGGCGGGGGCCAGAGGCGGACCCGGTCTGCGGGCGCGGCCCCAGCGGGGAGCAGAGCCCGGCGGGGTGAGTGCGGCCCGGGGCTGTCCGTGGGGTGCTGGTGCGGGGGGCTGTGCTGTGGGCGGGTCTCTGCGGGGCACGCTGCGGGGTGGGGGCTCTGCGGGGCACTGGGCACGCGGGGGGTGCGCTGAGG
>NW_020664440.1:30512222-30543792 GCF_002925995.2 Terrapene triunguis
TCTTAGGGGGATTCCAGGAGGAGCAGGATACAAGGAAGAATCATAGAAGATTAGGTTTGAAAGAGACCTCAGGAGGTCATCTAGTCCAACCCCCTGTTCCAAGCAGGACCAACACCCACTAAATCATCCCAGATAGGGCTTTGTTAAGCCGGGCCTTAAAAACCTCTAAGGATGGAGATTCCCCCATCTCCCTAGGTAACCCATTCCAGTGCTTCACCACCCGCCTAGTGAAATAGTGTTTCCCAATATTCAACCTAGGCCTCCCCCACTGCAACTTGGGACCATTGCTCCTTGTTCTGTCATCTGTCACCACTGAAAACAGCCGAGCTCCATCCTCTTTGGAACCCCCCTTCAGATAGTTGAAGGCTGCTATCAAATCCCCCCTCACTCTTCTCTTCTGCAGACTAAACAAGCCCAGTTCCCTCAGCCTCTCCTCGTAAGTCATGTGCCTCAGACCCCTGATCATTTTTGTTGCCCTTCGTTGGACTATCTCCAATTTGTCCACATCCTTTCTGTAGTGGGGGGCCCAAAACTGGACACAATACTCCAGATGTGGCCTCACCAGTGCCAAATAGAGGGGAATAATCACTTCCCTCGATCTGCTGACGGTGCTCCTACTAATTCAGCCTAATATGCCATTAGTCTTCTTGGCAACAAGGGCACACTGCTGACTCATCCAATGTAATCCCCAAGTCCTTTTCTGCAGAACTGCTGCTTAGCCAGTCGGGTCCCCAGCCTGTAGCGGTGCATGGGATTCCTCTCCATAGGAGTGCTGATGGGCTTGGGGAGCAGGGTCTGAGGAGGAAGTGATGCTCCCAGGATTTGAGGGCATGTTTCCTAAGGGCTGGGAGGGGGGTCCTTGGAGAATCAGGATGTGGGGAGAGGGGGTTCCATTGGAGGAGCAAGGTGCATGGGAATGTCTCCCTCAGGTTAGAGAACTCCTTGGGGTAGGATGCAGGACTGGAGGGTATTTCACAGCTTCCTAACATCTTATGCATATAAGAAGGCAAACACCAGGAGGTAGGAAAGTACTGAGAAGCAGTTAAATGTCCCCACATTGGTAGTTTGGATGAAGGGGCTTCCCCATGCAGTGAGAACAACCAGCTTTCAAAATTTTTCTCTCTCCCTCACTTTCAGATGCTGTCTCCCCACCTCCGAGGCGCAGGTCCGAGAGGATCGCAGGGTCTCCTACCAGGCGTGGTTCCCAGAGGAAACCTTTGGTGGAGAAGAAGATGGTGGGGAGCCCAGTGAGTAATAATGCATCCCTGTTAGTTCCCAAATCCAGCTGTGGGAGAGTTTGGAGTAGGTTATACCAGCCCCAAAAAGCTCGATTTCCCATCCTGGAGAACTCAACAGGCTTTTTGGTACAGGGCACAAGCCAGTTAACAATGGATTCCACTTTTAAGGGATCTGACCCCCTCCAATCCAGTGACCTAGATAAGGGACTTTGACTGCCCCGTCTTACACTTTGATGCTGTAATTATGAGACCTGCATATCTGAATTTCTTCAGCACAATTCCCAAGTGGTTTGTATGATCGTGATACACTTTTAACCTATTTATATGCCGTTTGAGCTGCTACCTTTCTGTTGGGCCTTTGGACATTATAGGTAACATCATTAAACCCTTTCTACCACCTCAAAAGGCCCCTCTCATGAGTTTTGCATTTTGTACTTTATTTACAGGGTCTAGCACCAGTATTAAATCCCCCACATGAAATGATTGATCACAGGTATTGTGATCAGATCATTCTTTCTGAGCAACCTGGCTTTTAAAAAGTGAGGCTTTGCTGCACTATCCCCATCATGGATTTTAAATCCTCCCCGAACCCCTGCACATATTCAGGGGTTCCCCCCTCTGCTTCAGTGCCACCCTCCCAGGAGTCTCTAATGAGATCCAGGAGACCTCTGGCCATTCTTCTATACAGGAGGTCAAATGGGCAAGCCCTATGGACTCTGGGGGCACCTCCTGATATGCAAACAGATAGAGTAACACCACATCCCTGTTTACTTACATTCCTAGCATGGATTTTAGGATCCAGTTGAACCTGTCAATTAATCCATTTGTTTCTGGGTGGTATTTTTCCCCACACATTCTTCATAAATCTCCAAATAGCTGGGACGTGGAATCTGATCCACTATTTGATGAGACCTCTTTTGGAAAGCCCACCTGCTGAATATGGAGAACTGTGCCTTAGCAACAGTTTCAGCTTCCACATTTGACAGAGCAACTGCTTCTGGATACCTGGTAACAAAATCCACCACCAATAATATACATTTTCCCCCTCTGAGTTGGTCTGGGTACAGGCCTTATGATGTTCATAGCAAGCCTGAAAAATGCTGCTTCAGTTGCCAGTAAAGGATGCAAAGGAGCCTGGCAGAGACAGAAGTCACAAGGCTTGCAGTATTCCTCTACTTCATTTTGAATATGGGGCTAATAGAAATTTTTCTTTAGCCTTTCATATGTCTCCTCCATTCCTAAGTGACCAGCGAAAGGGCAGTTTTGGGCTAAAAGCTTTAACTCCACACAATGCTTCGTGGGAATGATTATTTGTAGGGCTCCCTGGGACTTCTGTTTTCCCCAACCGAGGCTTCCCTTTAAATCCTTCCCTCTTCTGAAGGCCTCCTGCTGTGCTCTCTATCTGGGTCATTACTGAGGATGGCCTCCCTTATGCTCCCCCAGGAGATGTCTGCTGTTCGTTCTGCAGCAAACTCCATTTAGCTCTTGCTTGTACTGAGAGCTGTCTCAGGTAAGGGGGGGAGGACGACTCCTCATTTCCCTCCCCTTTAGACACATTGCTGTGTTCTGCTGGTTAGGTTGCCTCTCACACGCACACCCGTCCCCGCCCCCCACAGCATTTACCTCTGGGACCTTTGGGACACAATACTAATAGCCTTGGCCAGTGATATTCTGTCATTTCCCACCAATACATCAGCCAGTAAATTCTTAAAAACTCCTACGTTCAAAGTACCCCTTAAGCCTTCCCACTCTAATTCAATGGGAGCTAAAGACACCCTGGTTCTAAACTGCCCCAAGGCCAGGAGTTTTACCTCTTTCCCGGGAGCATATCCACCTCCTTAATGACATACCTCCTGAGTAGAGGAGGTATGTGATGATGTCTCTCCATCCCAAATGTCTCTCCTCCCCGGCACATTTGACCATTTACCTTGGCCTCCCTAATACACTCTTTATCTACCTCCAGGAGGTCAGACTGCACAAAATTTAACTAGAACCCCCTTTGGCATCACTGAAGGCCCTGAACTGAGGGTAGCTGCATTAACTTGGATAGATCAGGCATTGTATTTGGACTCCCCATTGTTTGTGCGTGTGTTCTAGGGACCCACATAAGAGAAAATACTTTGGACTGTTCCCTCAGGCTGGGATCTGATCATTAGGGTTACCAGAAGGGGTCCTGTACTGGAATTGCATGTGCTTCTTCCCCTCCCCTTCTTCCTTTTCCCTAGGAACAAACCAGGGTCTCCCTTTTACCCCAGGCTTTTGCCCTTCCTTTTGGGACTTGTGCTCTAGGAATGGTCTCGCTTGCAGGTATAAGTCAGCAGCACTGGCTGCCTCTTCCACAGTTGCTGGGGACATTTCCCACACCTCTGCCCTCACCTCATTAGAGCAGACACCAAAGAACTGCGCCTGAGCAAATAGATCTATCAACCGGTGATCATTTTCTCCCCTTTTACTTTTTATCTATTTTCTCCATTTCACCATATTTCCTGTTATCCAGTTGTTAGATTTCTACACTTTAGGTGATATATCTATGGGGTAATTTGAAACTTTTCTAACGCCGGCTCCTTAAACCAATTATACAACATAGCATTATTTCCATAATTAAACCAGTTGTTCTCAACCTATTTACCACTGTGAGCCACATATGCAGCTTTCAGTGTGTTATGCGGCCACATTCACACTATATACTCCCTGTATGGCCTCAGGATGTCACATGGGCAGCTGTGTGCTCATTGGGCCACAAGCAGCCCACTCGCTGCAGGTTGAGAATGACTGGATTAAATATTTATAAGGCTTTGCCAGTCAATTTGGGAGGTAAGATGGCCAAGTCTGTTCAGCAGGGATTATGTGCATCCTGCCTATCCTTTCAAAGGTGGCCATATTCTTCAGTGGACTCTCTCTCCCTGTAACTCAGGCAGTTTCACCCAGCTGGGTGATCCCAAGGAGGATTACTTGTGGGCTGAGAGTTCTGTTTTTTAAGCTTGTGGTGCCTTTCCTTCTCCCTTCCTTTAACTTCTGTGACCTGCTTTCGCTCCTCTGCTTTCCGCTTTTTGCTTTCTCTGCTGCTTCCCGTTTATGATCTCCCTCTTGGCCAGTTCTAACTGGAGGGCTGCCCCTCTGGGACCTGTGCCAGGCTGGTTTCCTAAGCCTGCACCTCCCACTCAACTTCAGGTAATTTCGATGGATGAATCAGTTCTCCATGATGCTTATCATATTGCATGAATAGAGATTTTTATCCCCTCTACTATTTTCCCTGTAGCTTCCAGGCTATGATCTGTGCACAGTTTTTTTCCAACTGTGGTTTGGTATGTTTGGCATGTCTCTGGCTTACTCATCCTGTCCTTTATGTTCTATTTCCCTTACCCATAATAAATCAATGGAAAACAACAAACCATAACCTTTTTCTTTACCTATTTCCAAGCCTCCCTAACTTCACCAGCCATGGGCAACACAAGCCCTCCCCTCAGGGCCTCGCAGGCCCTGCTGTTACTCTACAAGCTAGCAATTGGCACACTCAAGCCCTCTGAGTGTCTCCCTGGAGTCACCAGCTCCTGCTGCCCTGGACACTCGCAGTATTCACAGATTTGCTGCTTTCAAAGAAGCAGTACAGCTCAGCTTACCAGTTCCACCTGAGGATCACCGCTCTGCTTCATACACAGCACTGAGATATGCTTATAGTGAAATCAAGTATAAGTTTATTTAACAAACCATAGTAGCAAGTACAAGTATTGGAAACAAATGGTGACATATAAAATAAAATCATAACACACATTCCAGACCTAGACTTAATTAACAAGATACTGTCATGTCTGGTAGAGTACTGCTCACCCAAAATCCTTGTAGAGCTTTTCAGCCAGGCTGGCTGGGACCCTCCTTTCATGAGACAGCACGCTGTCAGTCCGCCTGCTCGATCAGTGGTTCTCAGCCAGGTTTCAGGGGGTCTGCCAAAATAAACCAGAGAGCAGGGCCGGCGTTAGACTTGCTGGGGCCCAGGACAAAAAGCTGAAGCCCGAGCCCTGCCGGGGGCTTGAAGCCGAAGCCAGAACAACTTAACTTCACAGGGCTCCTGGGCAATTGCCCTGCTTGCTACCCCCTAACACCAACCCTGGCTTTTAATCTACTGGATATGCAGAAAAACAGTAGTTGTGGCACAGGTGGGCTGTGGAATTTTTTTTAGCATGTTGACAAGGCCTCAGAAAGAAAAAGGTTGAGGACCCCTGTGCTAGATGAAAGATTCAGTGTGTTCCTTTTCACCCTAAGATATCCCAGAACAATCCTTTGTCTTTATTTGTAAACAGGACATCCCCTGCTCTCTGTTACACTGTGGAGAGGAGATTTCCTCTCTTGTAGATTTCACAATCTTTCAGTGTGTACTTGGCTCAGTGTGCAAATAGGCAAACAGTATACAAATGGCTAGACAGGGAGATAGGTGTTTATCATCTCCTACCTGAAAGGAACATTTCCAAGGTATGTCACCTTCTGGTGACCTGCCTTAACTCCAAAACCTTCATAGCATAATTTTCAGTGTAGATACATAACTTCTTCAATATCTGTTCATACGTTTTGTAATGATTATGATGGCCAATGGGCTACCTCATATGCCACCCTTTGGTGTGAACTACTATGCAGCCATCTGACCCAGGAGATCCCTGTAAAAAGGCTATACCCTCTGCCCCGTGCCCCCTGCCAGTTGGCATCACGGGGTCCCTGGGTCACAGGCTGATTACCAGGAAAGCTGCTTAAGAGCTTCTGCCACCTGGACCCTCAGGAGAGGTAGAAGGACCATCACGACTTTATCTTTTGTACCATTCCTTGCATATATACTCACACCCTTCCTTGGGAAGTTGGCGGTAAGAGACAACAGTCCTGCTCTGTCTCTGGCATGCCAAAGAAGTCCGATGGTCCAGATCCCCTGTTACATGATGGTCTGGCCTGTTACAGAGCCACACAAATGCCCAGCCTCCCTTGTCCATATCTAACTTCCTCACCCTAATTATGTTGGGGTGTCCTTATCCTATAGATTAGTATAGTAATGGTTTCAACTAATTGTCATATACATCAATTCGTTGCCAAGGCCAGTTTGCAGTTAAGCGTTTGCCAACATTTTATCCTAAAATATCCAAATCTAGTATCAGTTCAGTGTTCCTGTGGTTACCTGGTATTATGTTGTACAAACTCTCTGCTTTAAGCACACTATTCCCAGTTCCCCAAACCTCAGGGTCACTGTCGGGCCATTTATCTATAAGTTCATGGGCCTCAAAGCCTTATTATGGTAACTGGGTAAGCTAATGTCTTACAGGATACAGGCCTGTAAGTTCCTTGCGTTACTGTTAAGTAAAATAAAATGCTAAAGCTAGCTCAATGGGCTACAGCTGTGGGTCGTCAACGATGATTGTGTTCCAGTCTGACCTTTCTTTCCTTGAGCACATCTGTCTCTTTTGTCTTATGCTTGGACTGGAAGCTTTGTGAAGCAGGGGCCATTTTTGTAGTTCTGTGTACATCATGTAGTGAAATGGGGTCCTAGGCTCTGCTACAGTACAAGAAACAAACAAGAAGTCTTGTCTCTTTTATCCTATTTATGCAGCTTCCAGCTCCAGTAGTGAAGCGATCGATCATGGTGAAAAAGATCATGCCCCGAAAACAGCAGGTCTGTGAGTCAAACCTTCCTGTCGCTGTTGTTTGTGTACGCACGTGAACTGAAATCTGTTTTGATTATACTCCCCAACTCTAAACCAGCCACAGACCAAGCATCGCTTTCCAGCCTGTAGGATAAGTACAAGAATAAAGAAC
Source organism: Terrapene triunguis (assembly GCF_002925995.2). Classification (NCBI taxonomy): domain Eukaryota; kingdom Metazoa; phylum Chordata; order Testudines; family Emydidae; genus Terrapene; species Terrapene triunguis. Next base: position 30,519,251 of record NW_020664440.1, read on the forward strand.
TAAAGTTAGCATACGTTTGGTTGTGGGGGTGTCTGTGTCTGTCCCAAACAGCAAGTAAAAGAAGGCCATGAAAATAATTAGTATTACTTGTGGTGTGGGAAGGTTGTATGGTTTTAAAAGTAACTAATAAAATAAAGAGCTGCAGTAACAAGACAAAGAAAAACTGTCTTAAAAGAAACAAGCCCAAACCTTCCCACTGTTGTGCTAGTAAGCAAGGGAGGAGGTGGGGAGAGAAGATAAGAAAGACAAGGCCTTGCGAAGAAAGGAGGCTGTAAATCTTATCTGCATTAAGACTTGGAATAAGGGTGAATAGTCTCAAATTGATTTTTAGCTGAAGTCAGTAATTGGCAATGACATCGCTTGTTTGATAAAGGGTATAAAAAGTAAACTTTTAAAGGGTTCATTGCTAATACCTGCCTAACCACACTGGAACTGATCAATATGGGTCTAAGCACCCCCGGGGTTTAGCCCATTTATAAGTATCTCGATCAAAAGTTCATAAACGTTTTGTTACTATTTGGATGCAGTAACTTGCTTACTAGTTAGACTTTTTAGGCACGTTTAGATCAACTGTATAAATATCATTTGGCCTTGGGATTTAATAAAGGAATTTATGGTTAAATTAGTGTTTGGTGGTTTCCCATATCAATATTAATAATTCCAACACAGCCCATTGAGAAAGGAAAGGCAAACCTCGTTTGTTTCTGTTTCCAGCTCTGGAAAGGAGTGCTAGCTAGCATTTAGAGCAGAGTGGGCTGGGTGGAAGGACACCGACTATTAGTTCTGGCTCTGCAGCAGGTTTTCTGTATCATGTTACAGGTGAGGCAAAGAGTACTTAAATGACTTGGGCAGGATCATGCAAGGCTGTGAATAGGACCCAGGAGTCCTGGCTCCCCACCCTTTTTCTGTACTCGTTAGACACACTGCCTTCCAGAACTGGGAAGAGAACCCAGAAAGCCTGATTTCCAGTCCACTGCTCTGACCATTAGACAACAGCCCCCCGCGACCCATTATGAAGCCGAGATGTTGTATCTGACTTGGAATGAATTCCATCTTTATTCATTTAATGTATGGACTTTAAAAATCAGACTTCAGCAAACTCAGAGAACTGGTAGGTAGGTTCTGTCATGGATCCACAGCTACACCCCAGCTTTTAAACAGTCTCTTGGAAAGCCCCCCTTTAGCGTGGCAGATCCCTAAGGAGTCCCACTCCTTTCTCCAGGGTAGGCCGCACTGCCTCCTAGACTGAGTGTCTGGGCTCCAGCACTTCTGCTCTACATTGTGAGCTGTGCCCAGCAAGTTCAACTGAGATAGTCTCCTGGTAGAGACTTGTACACTCTTTAGGGACTAGTGCATCTCAGCAGATATTTATTGTAGCTAGGTAACAGAATGCAGGGGTCCAGAACAAATCATGCCAAAGCAACCTAATTTCCTTCTTCGGAGGACAGGATTAGAATTCAAATGGCCCTGATAAATTGCAGTTGTCTTTACTGAATTTAATTTTGTTGATTTGAGAGCAAAGTACTACACTTAGCAAGGAAAAAAATCAATGCACAAATATAAAATGGGGAATAACTTATTAGGTCACAGTACAGTACTACAGAAAAGGATCTGGGGGTTCTAGTGGATCACAAATTCAATATAAGCCAATAGTGTAGTGCATTTGCAAAAGAGGCTAATATCATTCTGGGGTGTATTAACAGGAATGTCATATGAAAGACTTGGGAGGTAATTGGCTTACTCTGCTTGGCAGTGACGAGGTCTCGGATGGAATATTGTGTCCAGTTCTGGCTGCCACACTTTAAAAGAGATGAGGACACATTGGAGAGAGTCCAGAGGAGAGGAACAAAAAATGATAAAATCCTACCTATGAAGAAAGATTGAAAAACTTGGGCATGTTTAGTCTTGAGAAAAGAAGACTGAGGGGGACCTGATAGCAATATTCAAATATATTAAGGGCTGTTATAAAGAAGCCAGTGATCAATTGTTTTCCCCATTCACTGAAAGCAGGACAAGAAGTAATCGGCTTAATGTGCTGCAAAGGAGATTCAGGTTAGATACTAAGAAAAACTTGCTAACCCTAAGGATAGTTAATAAGTTACCCAGGGAGGCTGTGGAACCCCCGTTATTGGAGGTTTTTAAAAACAGGTTAGCCAAGCACCTGTCAGGAATGTTTACTAGGTTTACTTGGTCCGGCCTCAGCGCTGGTGGATGGACTAGATGACAGATCCCTTCCAATACTACATTTCTTAGTGTATATTGTACTGCTACTTGTCTGGAAAAGTTATTAATGGCGCAGCTACTGCGTGATCACCAGTTTAGACTTAACATATTCCTATTCTGACTGCCACATCTCATAAAGAGATTCTCAACTGTTACAATACAGGAAAAATCAGGAATTTGGGAAACTGGGATGATGTGGATGTGGATTTTGAAAGCTATTTTCTAATCTATGTAGCCCACCTTATAGATCTTAAAGCCAGAGGGACCATTAGATCACCTGGATTGTTATGCAGGCCAGAGAATTTCACCCAGTTACCACTGCATTGAGCCCAATAACTTGTTTGACTAAAGCATCTTCCAGAAAAGATATCAAGAGATGGAGAATCCACCACTTCCCTTCAGAGTTTGTTCCAGTTAATCACCTTCTATTTAAAAAAAAAAAAAAAAAATTGAAGGCTGGGGCATGGCTCATTTCTAATTGGATTGTGTCTGGCTTTAACTTCCAGCCATTGGTTCTTATTCTGCCTTTCTCCTCTAGACTGCTAAAGAACCCTTTAGTACCTGGGATTTTTTTCCTGGTGAAAGTATTTATATGCCGTAATTGAGTCACCTCTTGTTCTTCTTCAAGAAGCATCCCTATAGGTGCTCCATGTCCGGATACGTACACGCCCGTGCGCTCTTCACTGGAGATTTTTGTCAACAGTGTCCGTGGGTCTGCACCCCAGACACCCTCGTGCCCATTGCAAGAGTATATGGGGGAGATGGACCTGCTGCCACTCCAGTTCCTTCTCAACTGTCTGTGGCTTGAGATGAAGCATCACGGTGTCCGTTAGGAACCACATCTGCAGGCCCCAGTACCATCCAGGCTCCTATGTTATGAGGACCTCTGAATCCTCAAAGAGCCCAAATCATCGTTATTAAGAGGTACTGAGAGATACTCCCCACTGTTACTTACCCTCTGTCCATTTCTTCAACTGGTACTGACACATTCCCTGTGCAATCTTTGAGGGCTCTGAGAAATACTTTCAGCTCGTACCGTTATAACATTCTCCTGTACCACCTCACCAGCCTCCCTTTCTAACCTCAGTACTGACACAAGTTCAGGTCTCTTCCCAGGGCCTGGTACCACCCTGACCACCAGTACCTACACCCCTGACCACCCCCCAGTGGATACAGAGGATAACACCCCATCTGACTCAGAAGTGTCTGTATATGGTTCCTCCCCCTTCCAATCTCCCTCCTTAGAGATTCACACTGAAAAAGGAGCTCATAGCAGGAAGTACGCCCGGTTACCATGGCAAGGACAACCTTGGAGTCCCACCACAATGGGCTTACTCCTTAGGCGACCCTTTCTAAAGGGTCCCATCCCAAAAGAGGACATAAGGATCATCAACCAATGCCCCTAGGTCCTGCCACCCCTGGATACCTCCCCCAGAGCAGAAATCAGTGGAAGAGGAAGAAACATCACCTTCCCACAAATCTTCCTTATCACCAGATGAGGCTGTGACCCCCCGCCCCCCATTCTAGCCTAATGACTTCAAGGCCTTTGAAGAACTCATGAAAAGGGTAGCAGGCACCTTATATGTCTCATTAGAGGAGATTTAGGAGACCCAACACTCCATGTTGGAACAGCCTTCATTCACTTCCTCAGGGCAAGACTGCTTTGCTCAGCAAGGAAGTTTTGCTTTGCTTACTTCAGCATGGATGGTGTGGCAAACTGAAGCCACTGTCCCACCTATGTGTAAACAAGCTGACAAAAAGTATTACATCCTCCTCCCCGCAGGACTGAGTATTTTTTTTTTCTCCTACCTGATTCCCAATTTTCTGGTGGCGGAGGCTGCTAACAAACAGACCAGGCAACATCAGTTCTGTTCCACAACATCTGATAAGGATCTAAAATGACTGGACCTTCCGGACCCTAAGAAGCACTCCTCAGCCCCCTGGTAGTTCAGAGTGGCCAATTATCAAGTCCTGATGGCTAAATATGACTTGAATGTCTATTCAAAAATTTCATCTTTTAATGAACACTTGCCTCAGGAGCACAGAGAACAATTTCAGGTCCTCATTGCAGAAGAAGCCTCGCTAGATGCTACCGACACAGCTGTATGTTACCTGACTACAGCAGTAGTCATACACCCAACTTCCTAGCTACGGTCTTCCAGCCATCCCCAGGAGGTACAAAATACTGTAAAGGATCTTCCTTTTGAAGACCTCAATTTGTTTAGTGATGGCACAGATGGGTCCCTCCATTCTCTCAAGGGCTCCCGGGCGACACTAAAATCTCTGGGCATCTCTATGTACACCTGCAATGAAAAGAAAATACAGCAGGTCGCAGACGGCTCAATGATCTTGCCCAGTCCACTACCAGCCGACGAGACCTCCCTGGAAGAAGCACAAATTCCCTAAGAAAGGGCCTTCTCCATCAGCAATGTCCCAGCCAGCAATGACTTCAAAATGTCCGTTGTGACCAATTGGGTGAGGATCACAAACTACTTCCCACTCCAGATCCAATGTTGCATCTATTCCCCTCCATTTCCTACCTTCCTGGGAGCTCGTCATCTTGGACAGATGGATTCTAGAAGTAATTTCCATAGTCTGTTCCATCCAGTTGAGCTCCTTCCCACTCCCTGTCCCTCTTCAGGGACCCCTTTACCTCCCTCCACAAAGACAAGAGGTACAATCCCTCCTAGTTCTGGGGATGATCTAACCTGTCCCACTGGACTTCATTGGGAAAGGGTTCTAGTCTCTGTACTTCCTCGTCCTGAAGAAAATGGGAGTGGGTAGGTGGGTGGAGGAGACCAATTCTAGACCTCAGGACTTTAAACATCTTCATTAGCTCCCAACAGTTCAGTATGATGACCCTAGCAACAATAATTCCCTTTCTGAATCTGGGAGATTAGTTTGGTTTGTGTCCCTCAACCTTATTTTCATGGTGTCATTCATCCCTCACACAAACAATTCCTATGTTTTGTGGTAGGCAAGGACACTGCCAGCATTGCGTCCTAATCTTCGGCCTCTCCACCATTCCCCTCCCCGTCCAAGGGTCTTTATCAAAGTTTTGTCAGCCACAGCAGCCTATCTTTGCCAGATAGGCATCATCATCTTTTCCTGCCTAGATGACTAGCTCCTGAAAGGCCACTCACTTCCCAAAGCACAGAGAGCAACCAGCAAGACCGTCTCTGTTTCACTTGCTGGGTCTCCACCTAACACCCACACAACATATAGACTTAATCTGGGCCACTCTGGACTCCTTCCACCAGAGCATACTTATCCAGGGACAGATTCACCCCCCTGTCCAACCTTGTTTCAATAATCCAACAGAGTCCACTAACCACTGTGAAGATTTGGACCATGTGGCAGTCTATATGTTCACGACTCCCATTTTCGGTGTCTTTAAACATGGTTGAGAACCATTGACACCCCCTACAGACACAACCTATCCAAGCGGATGTCAGTACCTCAGAAGGGCCTTGATTATCTGAACTCGTGGAAGGACCCACAAAAAGTGTGCTTGGGAGCTCTGTTTGTACAGCATCCTTCAATGAAGATCATCACCACAGATGACTGTCACATGTTGGGGTGCACACTCCCAAAACCTCACAGTTCAGGGCAAATGGACCACTCAGGAGGCGATCCTCCATATCAACATATTGGAGCTCAGAACAGCCAGTTACACTTGCCCTCACTTCCTACTATACATCAAGGACAACAGCGTAGCAGTGTTACATCAATCAGCATGGAGGAGCAAGATCCCAGTCCTTGTACACCAAAGCCATAAAACTATGGTACTAGTGCCTATCACATTGCATACAAGTGTGAGTGCTTTTCTGCAGCCCTCCTCTCAAAGCGTGACTACTTGATGGCTCTACTTCCTGTAAAATGCTCTTTACCTCACAATCTCGATTACCTGCTGAATTTAAAAACCACAGACTTATTGCTGAGCTCCATCAAAGTTTACCTAGCTGCCATCACAGCTTCTCACCTTCCCAGAGAAGGGTTCTCAGTCTTTGCCCCCACCCCACCCCTGCAAGATTTATCAAAGGCCTATTCAACATCTTCCCTCCTATCAAGGAACTAACTCTGCCATGAGACCTCACTTTACTTCTTGCCTTTTACCTCGACAGGACTAGGCCCTTTTCAGGTTTCCCCTTGACTCTTCACCTCTGTAGCAGAACAAATTAAGGGACATCCGATCTCCACCCAAAAACTGTCCATGCGGTTTGCAGGTTGTGTTCTATCATGCTGTGAGTTTTCAGGGGTTCATCCCACGCTCCAAAAGTTATTGCTTGTACCACCAGGGCTCAATCTACCTCTGTAGCCATTCTCAAAAATTTACCCATCTCAGACATCTGTAAGGCAGCCCCCTGGTCTTTGCCGCACACATTTTACCAGCATTACTCTCTTGTGCCCTATTCCAGGACCGATGCAGCCTTTGGTGGTGCTGTCCTTCGAGCAGTACTGATTCCACTTCCTCGCACTGGGGCCTCACTTCGAGATGTGTCTCCCTGTGGGTGATCCACTACCTGCTCTCCTTCCCCTTGGCCTCAAGAGTCTCTTTCTTGGGACTTTTGTGATTGAGAAGGAACTTGAGTGGGCTCAGGTCCGCCCCTCCTTATACACTCTCAGATCTGGGCACAAGGGTCTCTGGGGTGCAAGCGTGGAGCTGTGGACACAAATCTCTGGTCAAGAGTCCGCGTGTGTCCTGATGTGGAGCACCCCTAGGGGGCGACATCTTGAAGAATTCAAGTTACTATACCAGGTAAGTAACTCCTCCATCTTTTTGATAAAGAGCTCAGTCAGTTTAGTTTGTATCCAACTGTCAGGCATTTTCTCCTCCTCTCTCTCTCCCCCCACCTCCCAAAAAATCATTTTTGTGGCTGATGTGACTTGTTTGGCTGGTGTAAATTGTATTAATTTCTCTTTTGCCTTCCAGCCTGCTGTTGCTTTGACTGAAGCAGAACAAACCCCATGCGTAAGTTATTGTAACCTTGAAACATTTGTTTCAATTATTAATTCTTGATTCCTTAAGCTGGCGTGGAGTAAAATGAAAAGCCCCACTGTGGTGATATGGCATAATTATATACCTGACAGCCTGTCGAGTTACATTCCCTATGTGTTGCTGAGCACATATCTCATCCCAGACACCCACTTCTGAGAGTTGTCAAGTTCTGAACTGAGACATCTGATGTTTGGGAAATGATCTGATTTTTATGAGTGTCCTAACAAGTAGCATTGGGTCTGGTATTTCTAAACACACCATAAGAGTGTCCATGCTCTGTATGTGCACGTCTAGCCTCAGTGTTGTTCAAATGTTTTGTCTTGCTTTGCGCCCCTCCTCCCCTTCTCCTCCCACAGTCTTTTGGCTACACACTAATTGAATTCATTTGTTCCTCCAAGATGACTGGTACTGCTTGGACTCCACGGCGCAGCCCCAGGGTAACTGTCTATGTTCTCCTTTGGGCTTTGCTAGTATACTGGATATCAGGGGAAGGATGGTCCCGGTGACTTAGGGCACTAGCCTCAGACTTGGCAGACCTTGAACTTTGACAGACCTGCTTTAACTTAAAGTAAATATGGGCTGAGCTACTTCCTTTAGACAGCCCTGAGACTGAAGTGTTGATTGGCCCCGCCAGTGGGGGTAGGGGGGTGGCTGGGAGTTCCATAGGTTAGCTGTATTGGTGAGGGAGAAAAAGGGATTAACTCCATCTCCTTTCCTTGCAGATCTCCCAGAAGGCAGGAAAGGAGAACTTCCCAGTGGAAAGCAGCGAGGCCAAAGGCTGTGGAAGCACTGATGCTAACCCAGTCTTAGCATCATCTCTCCCTGCCAATGCCTCAGGCCTGGTGGAGAAGGCTGCCCTGTCTACAGTTAGCATCAATGTATGTGACTCTCCTCCTCAGGATGAGAGGGATGTGCTGATGTCTAAGAAAGTGCGCCGATCCTACAGCCGCCTGGATGCCTCACCCAGCTTGGACATGTCCACACCCACATTCGCCCAGAAGAAGTGCTCACTCTTTGGCTTTGAGAAGCTCCTAGTGCCTGATGCACTGGCCGATGTGTCTCCAGTGGGTAAGGTTTCCCCTGCCCAGGAGACTCCAGTGGAGCCCAATGCCTTGGGCTCCACTAAGGAATGGGACACAAACATTCCTGGCATCTCCTTCCCCAAAGAGAAACGGAAGAAAAGGAGGATCCCCCAGATAGATGTGAGTACTGCCTGCTTGGGTGGCAGACCTCAAGGGAATTCTAGTATCACTCAAGTGCTCTAGTTGAGGGATGGGGAAATCTTTGGAGCAGGGACCCCTGCATTCTGTTAGCTGCTCTGTATCAATCAGCTTGTGCTTGTTGTAATTACAGTTTTTTGTTGTTTTTACTTCCTCTGCTCTAGAAATCTGAACTGGATGAGTGGGCTGCTCAAATGAATGCACAGTTTGAAGAAGCAGAGCAGTTTGATCTTCTTGTGGAATGAAGCCTCTCCCCAGTAACCTGCATTATTCTTTTGTACATAGAGCTGATGTGTTGTTTTTTCAGTCTAAAAATTAATAAAATAGTTGTGTCTGTCTCTCTCTCTTTAGAAGTCTGCTCTATAGAATCTGGTATATATTGCTTACTAGGGCTGTCAAGCAATTAAAAAAATAATCGCTCTATTCAACAATAATAGAATACCCTGTATTTAAATAAGTCTGGCTGTTTTCTACATTTTCAAATATATTGATTTCAATTACAACATAGAATACAAAGTGTATTAAAATTACAAAAGTAGAATTATGTACAAAAATACCTCATTCAGAAATAAAACAATGTAAAACTTTAGCGCCTACAAGTCCACTCAGTCCTTCAGCTAAGCAAAGGCAATAATGCTGCGGGTTACAAAAATGTAGAAAAGCATTTAAAAATCTTGAATAAATTTTAGGGCTGTCAAGTAATTAATCACTATTAATAGTGCAATTAATTGCACTGTTAACAATAAAATACAATTTATTTTAATTATTTTTGGATGTTTACTACATATTCAAATATATTAATTTCAATTACAACACAATACAAAGTATACAGTGTTCTCTTTATATTTATTTTTATTACAAATATTTCCACTGTAAAAAACAAAAAAATATATTTTTCAATCCACCCCATACATAATGTAAAACTTTAGAGCCCACAAGTCCACTCAGTCCTACTTCTTGGTCAGCCAATCACTCAAACACAAGGTTGGTTACATTTTGCAGGAGATAATGCTGCCTGCTTCTTGTTTACAATGTCACCTGAAAGTGAGAACAGTTGATCGCAGGGCAGTATTGTAGCCAGCGTCGCAAGATAGTTATGTGCCAGATGTGCTAAAGATTCATATGTCCCTTCATGCTTCAATCACTATTCCAGAGAACATGCTTCTATGCTGATGATGGGTTCTGCTTGATAACAATCCAAAGCAGTGCAGACCGACGCATGTTCATTTTCATCATCTGAATCAGATGCCACCAGCAGAAGGTTGATTTTCTTTTTTGGTGGTTTGGGTTCTGTAGTTTCCACATCAGAGTGTTGCTCTTTTAAGATTTCTAAAAGCATGCTCCACACCTCATCCCTCTCAGATTTTGGAAGGCACTTCAGATTCTTAAACCTTTGGTCGAGTGCTGTAGCTATTTTTAGAAATCTCACATCAGTACCTTCTTTGCATTTTGTCAAATCTGCTGTGAAAGTGTTCTTAAAACAAACATGTGCTGAGTCATCATCCGAGACTGCTATAACATGAAATATATGCAGTATGTGGGTAATGGGTGTATCTGGCATGTAAACACCTTGCAACGCCGACTACAAAAGTGCCATGCCACGCCTGTTCTCACTTTCAGGTGATATTGTAAACAAGGAGCAGGCAGCATTATCTCCTGTCAATGTAAACAAACTTGTTTGTCTTAGCGACTGGCTGAACGAGAAGTAGGACTGAGTGGACTTGTAAGCTCTACAGTTTTACAGTGTTTTGTTTTTGAGTGCTGTTATGACACTAAAAAAAATAAATCTCCATTTGTAAATTACACTTTCACCATAAAGAGATTGCACTTCAGTACTTAGTATTTTTCAATTTATCTCATACATTTATTTTTACAGTGCAAATATTTGTAATAAAAATAATATAAAGTGAGCACTGTGCACTTTATGCTTGTGTTGTAATTGAAATCAATATTGAAAAATTAGGAAAACATCCAAAAATTAATACATTTCAGTTGGTATTTTATTTGTTTTAGTTATTTACATATTAATACTTGAGTACAGTCATCGACTCAGTAAGGTAGCTATAGATTAATGTTGGAGTGGCCTCCTCCTTGCAGTTGGATAGAAGGGAAACATAATTCGCAATGAGCGTCACTGTATGATGTGGAACTCTGTGCATCTTGCATATCTCCAGTAATTAATGTAACGTGTATTGTAACCTGCGTATGTCAGGGGTGGGATGTAAGTCCTTCAGCCTCCTCCATGGCAGGGCCCTGGGGGGAGAATCAGCAACATCGACCGCGGCGCCAGCCCCCGCCCCGCCCCCTACCTGAGGCTGGGTAAGGAGAGAGGCGGAGGCATCGGGGGCCCAGCCGCTGCTCACTCACATGGAGGCTACTTCCTGGTTTGAACCCAGCGCCTGCCTCCCCATTGGCTACACCCGTGACCAATAGGAGACTAGTCACACTCTGTTTTAAGGCGCATGCGCGAAGACAGTTGTGACAGTGTTTTCCTCCCGCCACCGAAGCATTTGGTTCGGCTGCTCACGGGCAGCCACCAGGTGGCAGCAGAGAGACACCGCGTCAGGGGCTGGAGCTGCTCTAGCGGGAGCAGTTCCCCGCCCTGCCTGGCACAGAGGCTGCTGTTACACGGGGTGACCTTGCACAGGGAGCGTCTGGGGTGCAGAGAAGGGCCCACGCCTGTGTGTGCCACCACCAGCCCGTCCCACCCCCTGAAATCTCAGTGTCCAGCTCCCCACCTGATCATGGGGGAGCCTGCAGGGACCCTGGCTGATTCCCTTCCAGCTTGGGCTTTTGCCAGCAGCGCAGGGAGACTCACATCCCCTGCAGCTATTCCTGCCCAGCCCCCTCCCCACGCTGCTTTTTAACCCCGGGCTCATTCCAGCCACAGTGTGCACAAAGCCTGTGCGAGTGGGACGCTTTGCACCCACCCCAGACACACACTGTGCTGCTCCTGGCCACAGCCAAGCCACTGAACACTGCCCCCGGAAAACCCCAGGCAGCACGAGGCCCTGGCGCTATGGAAAGATGGGGGGGGCTGGATCCTGCTATTGGTAACAGCACGAGGTCTGTCGATCCCACTCGCCCCCGGCACAGGAGGGGCGGCCGGACTCCACATCAGAGTGACGTGGGTGAAGCAGGCATCACTGATGCTTCAGCATAAGGGTGAGGCCCTGGCACATGAGTTGCAACGCCACCGGCATTCCCACGGAGCCAGCTGAGATTTCCCTGCCCCTAGAGCCCCACAGGGCCAGAAGCCACAGTCCACCTCCCCATGTGTGCAAAGCAGCTTGATTACATCACCCAACAAAAACTTCTGGGCGGGCAGAGGGAATGGATTGATGGCATGAAAGGCCTTGCATCACGGGGAGGGCTCTCAGTGGTGAGGGATTTGGGGAGAGGCTGCTGCTACCAACTCACTGTCACTGGCCACCCCCCCCCAGCCATATTCCCCAACTGCTTGTTTAAGAACTGATTAAATCCCTGCCCCATCGATCCCTGCCCCAGGAAGCCAATGGGGACTGGCTCTAACCTTGCTGTATCTTTGCTGGGGGCAGCGGGATCACATGATATCGATCATGGGTGGGAGGGCTGAACGCTGCACTTTGGCTCTGGCAATGGAGGCGGAATCTATCTTTAGCTTGTGCCTGACGAGTTTTGGGGAGAAATCCAGGCTGGTCCCCTCCTGGTGGAAATGGCAGCTGAATCTTTGGGCCTAGTTTATCTACAGGTGGGAGAAGGACCAAGTGGGTCACGGGGAGTGTGAGTGCAAAGGACTGGGGATCACAGGGGTGTGTGTGCAGAGTGCTTATTTATTCCAACACTCAGCCCAGATCAGACTCATGAGATGTTTTGTTTGGGGCTGTAAACTCACCCCCCCAGCTTCAATAAACCCACCCCAGAGGTGGCTACCAGAGCGAGGGATCCCTGTTATAAACAGTCCCAGCTAGCTAGGAGCAGAGATCGCTGAGCTGGAGGTCTGTAACCCACGCAGGAGGAGCAGCAGGCCTGGAGAGGGATCTGGCTAACAGGCGAAAGAAAGGGGGAGGGGGGTTGTCACTCACCTCAGTGGGTCTGACTCAGCCCCACCCCCACGCTGGGGCTGCTCTCCAAACCCTGACTCTGTCCCTCATGATACACACACGGTTATTTTCACTAGGGCCCTAGGGCAGGACAGAGTGGCCAGTGTATTAACCCCTGCACAGGCAGCGACAGCCCCTCGCTTCACACCACCACGCCAGCTGCCTTCCTGCTCTGGACTCTTGTTGTGCACCATTTGCTCTGTGATTGTTCAAACAGTCCCTATGCCCCAGCCCACATGTGACTACGCCAATGCAGGAGGTTCAACCACCTCATGGAATGGGTAGTGCCAGCCTCAGTGCCCGTCCGTCACACTGCGCATGCTAGTTCAGGGCTGTTGCGCCAAATAATTCCAGGAGCTGGGGAAACTTTTTTCTTTGAAATCACCAACCAGCCTAGGCAATACCAGACGGCCCCTTGCATGAAGGCTGTGGAGTTAAAAGCTAGGGAATGGCCTCAGTGAACAACTCTGCCCCAGAAGCACATTTATTATTTGTATTCTGATAGCGCCTGGGAGCTGAACTGCGCTTGGGGCCCCTGTCGTGCTGGGCACTGCAGACCCACAGTCCCTGACCTGAAGAACTCACAGCCTAAACAGACACAGGGTGGGAGGGGAAACTGAGGCAGCAAGAGAGGAAATGACTTGCTCTAGTCATCACACAGCAGGTCAGCGGTAGAGGTGGGAACAGAACCCAGGTGTCCTGAGGCCCAGTTACTGCCTCCCCACTCTTTAAAGCCCATTGCTCAGTTGCACTGTCCCTGCAGTTGGGACAGGGAGTAGGTGGCTTTAGGGGCTTGCCTACATTTGCCATGCTACAACGGCCGAGCCGTAGCGCTTTGGTGTAGACATTGCTGCAGCGACAGTAGGGTCTCTCCGTTAATCTGCCTCCCACAGAAGCAGTAGCTACGTCCATGTCTATGCAGGGGTGAGGTCGGCTTAACTACACCACTGGGGGTGTGTGTGTGTGGATTTGGGTTGACAACTTTAGAGTGTCGACAGGGCCTTAATCTTTGCCCTCCCTGGCATGAGTTGGAGCAGCCTTCCCATGGCCTGCAGGGGGACAAAGTAGCCAGGGGGCAGTGCACTCCCCTTACACCAGTTCTACACCCCTGGGAAGGCCCCTCCCCAGAGCAGTCGAATGGGGTGGGTGGCATAACTGAGGATGAGGCCCATCATCGTTAGTTACCCGATCACATGATCCACGGGACTTTCCACGAGCACCTGTGGCGTCCGGGAGAAGAGGACTCCGGGTTTGCCTAAAAGTTAAAGGTGTGTGGTTAGATAGTGTCACAGCGTCCCTGCTGCAGGAGGGGTCATGGGAGGGAAGGATGGCTCGGGGGCTAGGACCCCTGCTTGGGCCTGGGGTTAATTCCCTGCCCTGTCACAAACTCCCTGGGTAACATTGGGCAGGTCACTTGGCCTCTCTGGGCCCTCGTTTCCCCATCCCTAACATGGGGATAATGGCACTGGGCAGATAGACGTATGAGACACTACTGCGATGGGGGACCAGAAAGCCTGGGAGTTTGACATCCCCTCTCCCCCAAATCCCACAGCTCTGCTACCCACCAGAATGCATCCAGCCCAGCAGCAGCGCTTTGCACCCTGGGATACAACCCTGTGCTTCTAGCAGCGCCGCCAGGGAAGCAGCAGGGCCTCACGCCTCGGGTTTGGTGACGTAATTATCAGTATCCACGGGTACCAAGGTTGGGGCCCCGCTTGTGCACTGCGCTGCCCAGACTCACAGAGGCTCGCACACGACGCTCCGTTCCAGATTCAATCTGACAACAGAGCAACAGCGGAAACGCCAGTGCCTGCAAAGGCCCTGTTCTGTGAATGATTTTGCTTTAAAATGAACTGCCCAGTTCCCTTGAGTTTGCCTCACCCGCCAGGGCCGGCTCCAGCATTTTTGCCGCCCCAAGCAGCGAAGCGGGGGGCGGGAGTGGGAGAAAAAAAAAAGATAAAGCTGCGATCGGCGGCACTTCGGCGGCAGCTCAACCGCGCCACTTCATTCTTCGGCGGCAATTCAACGGCGGGTTCTTCGCTCCGAGAGGGACTGAGGGACCCGCCGCCAAATTGCCACAGAAGACCCGGATGTGCCGCCCCTTTCCATTGGCTGCCCCAAGCACCTGCTTCCTTTGCTGGTGCCTGGAGCCGGCCCTGCCACCCGCACACCAACACCTCGCTCCTACAAAGCACTTGCAGTCAGTAGCTCTCAGAGTCCTTTACCCCAGGAAGTCAGCATCACTATCCTCATTTTACAGATGGGGAAACTGAGGCACCGAGCAGGGAAGTGACTTCCTCAAGCTCACCCAGCAAGACAGTGGCAGAACTAGGATCAGAACCAGGTGTCCTGAATCCTCACTCCAGTGCGCTATCCACTAGGCAGCACTGCTGCCTCCTCCTGTTACTTGCGGAATAGCGGGTGAGTGGCTAATTAAGATGCACAGGATTGTAACAGATGGCCAGCGTTAAGGGTGTGCATGTCAGAGCTTTGCAACCCGATGGGACTTGACTGCCAGTGTCAGCTTCAGGGCAAGTATAAAAACAACCCGACTCTCGCAGGCTTGGTAGTCTCAGATCCCCTCCTTCTGCCTATGGGGGTTGGTGTGGTGGTGGCTGCATGCCCCGCTCCTGCCAGCTGCTGCCACCTCTCTGCGCTTTGTGCGCCGCGAAGTGTGTGTGCCCAGCAGTCACAGCGCACAGCACAATGGGAGGCAAGCATGGGCACACAGCTGCCCCCAAGCCAACCCCAGGAGCAGGAGGTGGGCGGAGATGGATCGTGGGCATGGGGAGCCCCCCAGCAGGCCGAGCCCCAAGAGCGAGGGGCAGCGCTTGCACAGGATCGGGAGCAGCGACCTGGGAGGAGGAGGGAACCAACCGTGCCCGGGTGGCTGGCACTGGGCCAGGATGGGGGGGATCAGGTCTGGGGGTTAATTAGCCCTGGCGGCTCCGCAGAGGAAACGACATAAAGCAAACGGAGTCCGGGCTGGCGGCTAGACCCTCGCACACGACCCGAACCCAACAGGACCAGCTAGTGTCGGTTTCGGGTCGGCCTGGGTACGAGAACTACCCAATGTGCTCAGGATCAGCCTCTGATTGTCTAGTTGGGCTCATGTCAGGCTTTAAAATTAGCCCTGAGCAAACCTCTAATATGAGTAGCAATGTGTGTCTGTGTCTCCCCCTAGTGGATAGTTATATATGAACCTACCACATGCACCAGCAACATTAACTCTGGCATCTCCTGCCTTCTGAGTGCTTATCACAATGCAGCCTTAAATACGGGGAGTTTAAAGAGATCACTAACAACAGCACAAATTATTATCATCATTTCTTATCCATGTTCCAGTGCTGACTAGAGTCCTCAGCTAAGATCGGGGCCCTTGTTACCTATCAGCTCTGTGTTCTTGGGGAACCAGGGCGCACTACCCAACCTGTCTGCCTCATGAAAGACCTTTCCCCCCTCCCCCCACTTGAACCAAAGGCGATCAGAAGAAAGACTTACAAAAAGCAATGAAAAGTCCGTGGGAGACCCACCTAAACCCCTCCGGACAAGGGTGACAGGATTAAGGAAACTCCCCTAGCCTCATTTGCATCAGAGATGGGACAGGGAAGCATCCACATTAGCATACAGAATGGAGAACAGAGATTCCAAGGCAAGAACCTGCACGGAACTCTGGGACCAGAAAAGCAGGGAAGCACGGCATGATGGGGGATCTCTGCTCCAGCTGTTAATGAACCCACGCCTGCACACACCGAGCTCGGCAGTTATCAGACCAATTCTAGTAATAAATCCTTTATTGGGATCCAAAATAGTGGAGCTGCCTAACTGCATCGTGAGCTCCCTCGAAGGAACACAGCCCCTGGCCAGGAATGATCAGTTCCTATTGTCTAGCCTGAACAAAACAACTTTGGTATACTCCCTTGAGCCATCAGTTTACCCACAAACAACTCTAGTGTTCTCCCTTGAACCATTGTTCTTTCCCTGCAAAAACCCCGACCCACCCTCAAGTAAATGCTCTGATACCTGGATCCAAAATCTGCATCAGTTCCATTGGGACTTCATCTTCTCCTGACTGATCGTGCTGGGGGCTCTGCCTATCCCCAGCACTCCGGACCCTGAGCTACCACCATCACCTGGGAACCCCGATTGATTCAAGCTTCACGGAGTGGTGAGAACCCAGCTCTCTCTCTCTCTCTCAGCATAGCCTTCTGATCCTGACTTGTGTGATCAGTTATAGCTCTCTAAACCTGACTTTTATAATCAAATGTAAGTTAGATTTAATATTATAACTGTTTTGTTTGTTTGGCTCCCCTATGGTTATCATCTGGCAATAAATAACTTTCATGGTTAAGCTGGTTGCTTCTCTCTTTCTCTCTCTCCCCCTCCCCCTCATGGGTGTTTTTTGGCTTCCTCATTCACTCTGCAGCAATGCACCTCGTACCGAAGTTAAAGATCCCGGCAGCACCCAAAAATCCTGTGGGGTTTGCTCATCAAGTGGGTTACTACCAGAACAATTGTAATGTGAAAGTGGGGATAGGGACATACTGAACCTAGGGCATATGAGGGTGACAGCTTGGAAGTGCTGCTCGACCCAGCCTGCTGAGTCCAGGGGCATATAAGGGGTCAGCTTGGGAGTGCTGATTAATCCGGTCCTCTCAGATGCACTCTGTTAATGTGTGTGTGTGTTTGTCTGATTCTGGGGCTGGAAGAACCCAGCCCAGGGGAACCTAGGTCCTGCAGGATAGCTCCATTGGGAGGGAACGTGCAGAAGTAGAGCTCCGTATGAGAACACAAGTGACACAAGCAGTACATTGTTAGAATTACAGAACCGCTCCCAGAAGAGTAACCCTGATAAATGCGTGTACCCCAAAGTAACGGGCAAATCTGGTAACACCCTATTGTGCTGGGCGCCACACAGATACCCCCTGTAACCAAGATATCCCGCCACCATGCCAGGCGCTGCACAGACACACAGTCAGAGACAGTCCCTGCCCCAAAGAGGTCACAGTTTAAATAGACACCAAAGCACTATATGAGAAAGAAATCACAGAGTCAATAAAGTGAAAAACCTAAATGAATCAAACCATACCATAGATTCTCTAGGGATAGAAATTCCACCCTTGAACAAGAAGAGTATAGCAGTAGGAAAATACCACCTGACCAGGATGGTGACAGTGACTGTGAAAGACTGTACCCCAGATCAAAACAAGAGTAAGAGAACCAAGAAAATGCCACTATGGCTAAATAGCAGAGTAAGAGGCAGTTAGAGACAAAAAGGCATCCTTTAAAAATTGGAAGTCGAATCCCGGTGAGGAAAATAGAAAGGAACAAAAAACTCTGGCAGGTCAAGTGTAAAAGTATAACAAGAGCAAGCCAAGAGAGAGTTTGAAACACTAGCTAAAGACACAAAAACTAACAGCAAAAAACTGTTTAAGTACAGCAGAAGAAGCAAGCCTGCTAAACAATGAGTGGGGCCACCGGAGGATCAAAGTGCTGAAGGAGCACTCAAGGAAGACAAGGCTGTTGCAGAGAAGCTAAGGCCTTGGCTACACTCAGGACTTCACAGTGCTGCTGCTCTCGCAGCGCTGTATGTACTCCACCTCTCCGAGGGGAATAGCTTGCAGCGCTGCAGGCTCTGATTACACTGGCGCTTTACAGCGCTGTACTCGCTGCGCTCGGGGGGGGCATTTTCACACCCCTGAGCGCAGCAAGTTGCAGCACTGTACAGTGCCAGTGTAGCCAAGGCCTAAGTGAATTTGTTGCATCGGTCTTCACTGCAAAGCATGTGGGGGACATCCCCACACCCAAGCCCTTTCTTTTAGGTGACAAATCTGAGGAACTCTCCTAGATTGAGGTGTCAGTAGAGGAGGCTTTGGAACAAACTGATAAACAGCAATTAAGTCACCAGGACCAGATGGTATCAGCCAAGAGTTCTGAAGGAACTCAAATGTGAAAATTGCAGCACTATTAACTGTGGTATGTAACCTAGCACTGAAATCAGCTTCTGGACCAGATGACTGGAGTGTAGCTCATGTAATGCCAATTTTTAAAGAAGGCTCCAGGGGTGATCCTGGTATTTACTGGCCAGTGAGCCTAAGTCCAGTACCAGGCAAATTGGTTGAAACTATAGTAAAGAACAGAATTTTCAGACACATTGATAAACACAGTATGTTGGGGAAGAGTCAACACAGCTTTTGTAAAGGGAAATCATGCCTCACGGATCTATTAGAATTCTTTGAGGATATCAACAAGCATGTGGACAAGGGTTATTCAGTCAATATAGTGTACTTGGACTTTCAGAAAGCCTTTGATCAAGTCCCTCACCAAAGGCTCTTAAGCAAACTAAACTGTCATGGGATAAGAGGGAAGGTCCTCTCATGGATCAGTAACTGATTAAAAAGACCGGAAACAAAGGGTAGGAATAAACGGTCAGTTTATTGGAGAGAGGTAAATTGTGGTGTCCCCCTGGGATCTGTACTGGGACTTTTGCTGTTCAACATATTCATAAATGATCTAGAAAAGGGGGTGAAGAGTTAGGTGGCATCATTTGCAAATGATCCACAATTACTGATGATAGTTAAGTCCAAAGCTGACTGTGAAGAGCTACAAAGGGATTTCAGGAAACTGGTTCTGGGTGACAAAATGGCAGATGAAATTCAATGTTGATAAGTGCAAAGTAATGAACATTGGAAAACATAATCCCAATTTACATAGAAAATGATGGGTCTAAATTAGCTGTTACCACTCAAGAAAGATCTTGGAGTCCTCATGCATAGTTCTCTGAAAACATCTGTTCAATGTGCTGCAGAGGTCAAAAAAGCAAACAGAATGTTAGGAACCATCAGGAAAGATAGATAATAAGACAGTAAATACCATAATGCCACTACATAAATCCATGGTTCGGGCCCACCCCTTGAATACTGCATGCAATTCTTGTTGCCCCATCTCAAAAAAGATATATTAGAATTGGAAAAGGTACAGAGAAGGGCAACAAAAATCATTAAGGACATGGAACAGCTTCCATACGAAGAGAGATTAAAAAGACTGGGACTGTTCAGCTTAGAAAGAGATGACTAAGGGGTCATGACAGAGATTTATAAAATCATGAAAGGTGTGGAGAAAGTGAATAGGGAAGTGTTACCAGAACTAGGAGTCACTTGATGAAATTAACAAGCAGCAGGTTTTAAACAAACACAAGGCAGTACTTCTTCACACAACGCGCAGTCAGCCTGTGGAACTCATTGCCAGGGTATGTTGTGAAGGACAGGGTTTAAAAAAGAATGAGATAAGCTCACGGAGGATGGGTCACTCAATGGCTATTAGCCAAGATGCTCAGGGACACAACTCCATGCGTCCCCAAACCTGTGACTACCAGAAGCTGGGATTGGACGACAGGGACAGATCACTCAAAATGGCCCTGTTCTGCTCATTCCCTCTGAAGCACCTGGCCACTGTCAGAGACAGGACACTGGGCTGGATGGACCATTGGTCTGACCCAGTTTGGCCGTTCCTATGATGAAAGGAAGGAGACAAAGCTGAGGCACAGGGAGGGGAAGGGACATGCCCAAGGTCACACAGCATGTCAGTGGCAAAGCTGGGAATAGAACCCAGCTTGGCCTGACTCCCAGGCCAGTGCCTTACCTGTCAGACCACACTGCCTCAAGAAACACGAGCCCTTGTAAGCCAGCTTGGGTCAGTCCCAATTCTGTGGCGCTTGTGTTAACCCAGGGACCTATGGGGTCTATACGCGAGAGCAACATTCACTTACCTGAGTCTGGCACCGAGCTCTAGCCAAGTCCCCAGAGGGAGAGCTGTATGCAGCCGGGACAAAGGGCTCTTCCCAGCACCGACCAGACCCAGGACACCGGAGCAGGGAAGGGCCTCAGCAGGGGCCTGGGACCTAGCAAAGAACTGGTCACAAGAAGGGAGAGGTTAGTTTGAGAGACAGCAGCCAAATGCGCTTTATATACTATGCCTGATAGTGAACCTCATCCCATGCAACCTTTGAATCCCAGTCCCCCTTCCCCCACTCCTCTCCCAGCGCTGCTGATAGAACCCAGGAGTCCGGGCTCCCAGCCCCGCGCTGCTCTAACCCACCAGACAACAGTTCCATTTTGGCAGAGTCAGAGGGTACATTTTGGGACACAACGGCACATTATGGCCAAGATCAGGGCCCTGTTGTGCCAGGCGCTGCACAGATCCCCCGACTGAGATGAGGGCCTCTATTTGTGCCAGGTGCTTCACAGACTCCCTGCCCAAAAGAGAAGGGGTGGGAGAGGAAACTGAGGCACAGAAAGGGTAAGGAACTCGCCTGAGGTCACACAGGGGCTCAGTGGCAGACCTGGGAATAGAACCCAGGTGTCCTGACTGGCAGCCCAGTGCCCTAACCACTGGGATTTGAATGCAGCAGGAATTCAGAGCAGCTTTCCCAGTTAAAGGGCCATGCACCTCGTATCTGAGATGCCAGCCCATGTCCCTGCCCACACCCAGAGTGGCTATGCTGATGTGAGGCCATCCGCGGGCACGGGGGGGAGGTGTGGGTTGGTGGACACGGCCAGCAACCCACCCTTCCCCCTCCCTCGCCTCCATCACACGCCCCAGCACCCATCGTATTGACACTTGCTGCTTCTGCTCTACTAAGCAGGCTGGTCTAGTTAAATAAGCATGGGGAGGGGTCGGCGTCAGAGCCAGGCAGGAATTGCCGGTGCCGTGAGCAGCTCTTGGATGGTGCGTCCTGCTCTGAGGATGAGCGCCTCAGCCATCCGCAGGAAATCCTACAAGAAAGTCCAGGGGCAGGCAGGGCCCTTCTCCCCGGCGCACTGGGATGAGGCCGATGGTGGCCAGGTGCATGCTGGGAAGCTGCAGGTGATGGAGAAGTTCTTCACCCCGCTGCAGCGCCCCAAGGAGGGGAAGGGCTCAGAGCGGGAGCTGAGCCGGTGCCGCCAGCAGTGGATGGAGGGGCGGATCGACCGCTTCTCCTCCTCCTCCTCCTCGGCTGCATCTTCTACCACCGCAGTCTCCTGGTCCTCTGAAGCCAGCTTGGAAAAGGAGGCCTTCTTGGTGGGCGGCCCCATGTCCCAGCCCCAACATTCCCAGTCATGTGTGGACATCTCCAGAGAAGCCAGGGCCTTGCGCCGGGGAGGGGAGGGGACTGCCAGCTACAAGGCTGAGGAGCCCGTCTCCTTCCCCAGGCTGAAGAAGGGGCACAGCCAGAGCGTGGACCGGCTGTCCCAGCAGCGGGGTCCCCGGGAGGCCCAGTCCCCACCTCCTGCCCAGGCCAGCGGGGAGAGCCGGCTGTACAAAGCCAGCAGCCTGGAGAGGAGCTTGGTCTTTAATGAGCAGACCGAGATCTTGGCCCCACGGCTGCACAAACGGGCAGGGGCCCCGGCACCCAGCAAAGGCATCCTCAAGAATGGGGCTGTTGCCAAGGGCGACGGGCTGCGCAAGGCCAAGTCCATTGAGACCTTCCCTGTGCAGGCAGGCGAGAGGGAGCCCCGGGGCCTGCCGCCCCCCAGGGCCGAGGAGGAGCTGGAGCTGCTGCCGGAGCTGGGGGTCACCAAGAAGCACCACAGCATGGACCAGATGAAACTAGTAGAGGAGAAGCTGAAGTTCTCCGAGTTCCTCAACGAGATCACCAGGCAGGTCATGAGCCCCTCCATCCTCAGCTCCCTGGGCTGGAAGCCACCAGAGGCTGCCAGTGCCGGCAAGGGCTCTGGCACCGACAGCTCTGAGTCCAAGAGCTCCGGCAGCAAAGGCAGCTCCCAGGGGTCCCTGGCTGAGAGCCGGGAGGGCCAGCCCCAGCAGGAGAGGGGCCCCCACGGCAGGAGGAGGGGCCCCCAGGGGGATCACACCAACCCAGCTCCCTCCAGGCACATGGACAATGTCAGCAGCCTGGAGCTGGGCATGGCCCCCCAGACCAGGCTAGGCGGTGAGGAGCAGAGGAGGCCCGGGGAAGGCAGGCCGGGCCACGGGGAGGAGACCGAGGGCCATGAGCAACCTTCTGCCCCCAGGAAGGTAGAGAAGGAGCGGGACAGCCCCCCCAAGGAGCCCTGGGGCAAGGAGCAGCCAGAAGGGACAACACAAGAAGGCGGGGCCCACTACAAGGTAGGTGGCAGTAGTGTAGTCCCTTCAGCACTACGGCCCCACCCAAATCCCTTCCTGACCTGCCCCCATCCCCCGAGCCTTACAGCCCCCACAGATCCCCCCCCACCCCCCCCCGGCCCCGCCGCCCCCACCCCCCCCCCCCCCCCGACCCCTCCTGGGTCACTCGAGCCCTGCAGCCCCAACAGATTCCCCCCACCACCAACTCCTCCCGGGCCCTGCAGCCCCAACAGATTTCTACCCTCCCCCCCCACCAACCTCCTTCAGGTCATCTGGACCCTGCAGCACCAACAGGTTATCCCCCCCAACCAGAACTACCCATACCCTGCAGCCCCAAACAGATTCCCCCAACCTCCCCAGGGTTATACTGCAGCCCCAACCAGGTCCTCCCAAAACCCCATCCCATCCCCCCATTCCCTGCACCCACCCGTGCCTGCAGCCCCAACCCCACCTCCTACCCCAGAAACACTTAGATCCTGTGCCCCCCACCTCATCCCGACCCTCCCCTTCAATCAGCCAGCCAACTGCAGCCCCAACCCACCCCCGCCCCCCCGAACCATCAGCACCGTCCAGACAAAGGGCCAGATACAATTCACTCAGCAGCCTGTCACCTCCTCCCAGGGAGCAGGGGGTCTATCTCCAGCTCTGGCAGGGGAGTGGGGTCTAGTGGGTTAGAGCAGGGGGCTGGGAGTCAGGACACCTGGGTTCTATTCCCAACTCTCTGTACGACCGTGGGGATAAGTCCCTTCCCCGCTGTGTGCCTCAGTTTCCCTCTGTGTTCAAGGGAGCTACGTAGACTCACCCACTCTGAGATCTTGTGCTGGGCATTGGTGGCATTTTACAAAGACTTGGGTTGTTGCTGAAGTCTGTCTCCGTCTGTCTATCTAGGAGCTGCAGCTGCAGGCAGACGATACGGAGCCAGCTAAGTGAGTATTGACCACATGCCACATACCTTGGAGCCTCCAGTCAAGATGCATGTTCCATTTAAGCTGTGTGTAAGGGACAGGAGGTCACTGTCCCGCTCTGCTCAGCACGGGCGAGGCCTCAGCTGTGTGTTGTGTCCAGGCTGGGTCCCGCACTGTATGAAAGAGGTGAACAAACTGGAGAGAGTCCGGAGGAGAGCAACAAAAATGATCCGAGGTTTAGAAAGCCTGACCCGTTGGGCACGTTCAGTCTAGGGAAGAGATAGCTGAGGGGGGACCTGAGAAGAGCCTTCAGTATGTGAATGGCTTGTACAGGGAAACCGGAGATCAGTTGTTCTGCAGCACACAAAGGAACCAGCTTCACTTGCAGCAAGGGAGATTTATATTAGACATTAGGACAAACATTCTAACCCTGAGAACAGTTAACACGGGAACAGGTTACCTAGGGAGATGGAGGAATCGCCATGATTGGAGGGTTTTGAGAATGGGTTGGACAAACATCTGTCAGGGATGCTCTGGGTTTACTTGGCCCTGCCTCGGTGCAGGGCACTGGACTAGATCTCTCTCGAGGTCCCTTCCAGCCCTACACTTCTGATCCTATGCCCAGTTCCTACATACCCCCATCCTTGTCCCTGTCCCTGTCTTGGAAAGACCAAAGGCAGCTTGAAGCCTCCTTTATACCCATACCTTAGGGTCAGGACAGTTTCAGAGTTGCTCAACCTCTGACTTACAGGTAGAGCACAGTGCGCTCTGGCCATTGGCCGAAGCTGCCTCCTGCGACAGCAGAGAACAGCCAGAGCGCAGCGCGCTCCAACCACATCCCTGATCCGTCTCCCACGGCCCCGGGGGGAGGGGCAGAGAACAGCCAGAGCGCAGTGCGCTCCAACCGCATCCCTGATCCGTCTCCCACGGCCCCGGGGGGCAGAGAACAGCCAGAGCACAGTGCGCTCCAACCGCATCCCTGATCCACCTCCCACGGCCCCGGGGGGAGGGG